>NC_052147.1:29521159-29816322 GCF_902713615.1 Scyliorhinus canicula | reverse complement strand
CCCCCCCCCTCTCCTCCTCCCCCCCTCTCCTCCTCCCCCCCCTTCCTCTCTCCTCCTCCCCCCCTTCCTCTCTCCTCCTCCCCCCCCTCCCTCTCTCCTCCTCCCGCCCTCCCTCTCTCCTCCTCCCCCCCCCTCTCCTCCTCCCCCCCTCCTCTCTCCTCCTCCCCCCCTCCCTCTCTCCTCCTCCCCCCCCTTCTTCCTCTGTTAGTGGGGGGGGGGGGTGCGGCGTTGGAGGGGGGTAGGGGTGGTGAAGGGGGTAGGGGTGGTGAAGGGAGGGGGTTGGGGTAGGGGCAGCTGCGTGCAGAGGGGGGGCGACGGTGCGTTGGCCCCGGGCATCCGTCGCCCCCCTCCTCTGCACGCCGCTGCCCCTACCCCAACCCCCTCCCTCACCACCCCTACCCCCTTCACCACCCCTACCCCACTCCAACGCCGCACCCACCCCCCCACTAACGCCGCACCCCCCCCCACTAACGGAGGAAGGAAGGGGGGGAGGAGGAAGGAAGGGGGGGAGGAGGAAGGAAGGGGGGGAGGAGGAGAGAGGGGGGGGTGTGGGTACCGGCCTTCAGAGGGAGGGGGACGGGGTGTGGGTTGCGGCGTTGAGGGTGGGGGGTTGCGGCGTTGAGGGGGGGGACCCGGCGTTGAGGGGGGGGGGACCCGGCGGTTGAGGGGGGGGGGACCCGGCGTTGAGGGGGGGGGGGTTGCGGCGTTGCGAGAGATGGGGGGCGGCGTTGGAGGGGGGTAGGGGTGGTGGGGAGGGGGTAGGGGCGTTGGAGGGAGGTAGGGGTGGTGAGGGGGGGGGGTGGTTAGGGTAGGGGGCAGTGGCGTACAGGGGGGGGCGACGGTGCGTTGGCCCCGGGCATCCGGCGCCCCCCCCCTCTCTGCCCGCCGCTGCCCCTCCCTCTCTGCCCGCCGCTGCCCCCCCCTCTCTGCCCGCCGCTGCCCCCAAACCCCCCCGATGCCGCAACCCACCCCCCCCCGATGGCCGCAACCCCCCGATGGCCGCAACCCCCCGATGGCCGCAACCCCCCCGATGGCCGCAACCCCCCCGATGGCCGCAACCCCCCCGATGGCCGCAACCCACTCCCCCGATGGCCGCAACCCCCCCGATGGCCGCAACCCCCCGATGGCCGCAACCCCACCCCCCGATGGCCGCAACCCCCCGATGGCCGCAACCCACCCCCCCGATGGCCGCAACCCACTCCCCCGATGGCCGCAACCCCCCCGACGGCCGCAACCCCCCCCGATGGCCGCAACCCCCCGATGGCCGCAACCCACTCCCCCGATGGCCGCAACCCCCCCGATGGCCGCAACCCACTCCCCCGATGGCCGCAACCCACTCCCCCGATGGCCGCAACCCACCCCCCCGATGGCCGCAACCCCCCCCCCCATGCCGCAACCCACCCCCCCCCATGCCGCAACCCATCCCCCCCAATGCCGCAACCCACCCCCCCCCAATGCCGCAACCACCCCCCCAATGCCGCAACCCACCCCCCCCCCCAATGCCGCAACCCCCCCCCCCCCCCAATGCCGCAACCCACCCCCGACACTGAACGGCGTCAACCATCATCAATGGTTGACGCCGTTTTAAATCAACTGTGATTTTCGCCGACGTGACCCGTGGCCACATCGGCGGGACTTCGGCCCATCCGGGCCGGAGATGTAAGGTCAGTGCAAATAAAATGAAATCCCGCCGGCGCCAACTGTTTTCACAGGCTGCCGGCGGGAATTCGAAAACCTGCGGGAGCGGAAATAACGCCGCTTCCCGCCAATTCTCGGACCCTGCGTGGGGTCGGAGAATCCCGCCCCCGATGTCCATGGGGGGGTGCGGCCTTAAATTTAACTTTGAGATCGGTGCTCCCTTTAAAAAGGTGTCCCAATGTCAGATTCCTGACGTTGCTGCCATGTTTAGGTCCCGCCTCTCCAGCTGGCTCTGTGATCCTTGCCAACTTTCTGAAATTGCGGAGTGCTGTTAAATCAGGCGCGAAAAGGTGGTTGTAAAGCCAACAAGTTTCTCACCTCTTTTGTCACTTGATTCCACAATCTCGTGCAATTTTGGGAAGATTGTACCCGTAATGTTTCAATCTATGATTAAATCTATTCCAAGTGAAGATTGGCTGTGGTTTCTTCCTTCACCAACTGTGTTTCAGTAATGTAACAGTCTGTTCCCTCCTTGAACATAAAACAAATCCCATGCACCCTTTTGAAGAACAGAAAGAGAGTTATCCCAATTATTATCCGTCTCCAAACATCAGCGGAAGCAGATTATCAGGCCACTTTGACATTGGTGGGGCCTTGCTGTGTGCAACGTGGCTGCCACACTACAACAGAGAGTACACTTCAAAAGTAGTTTATTGGCTACAAATGTCCTGAAGTAGTGAACGATGCTATATAAATGAAAGCCTTTGTTCTCTATCTTAACAGGATTAATTCTCATTGTTTCTTTTTTCTCAGACAATTCAGTGAAGTAAGCAATATCTTCAGAATAATTTTTAATTGGAAAATTCAGGGCATTTTGCTGACCCAGCATGGTTTGTATCAATTGTTGTTGGTGCCTGCAGTTTTTCTGCTGCAGGTTGCAAATGGTAATGCACACAGCAAAATAAAAGAAAAATTAACGTTACAAATACCGAGGCTGTGCGTGTGGAAGTAACTGGAGAAACTGGAAATGTGAGAGTTTCCCATTCCTTTTAAATCTGTGTATCGTGACTGTTGTTGCCTTTGAGTATTTTAGACTTTTTTTTCTATTGCCCTGAGTTTCATTTCCCTGTCTAAATGTATTTGAATTTATTTTTCCCTATTTTCTTCTGACCTGATGTGACCATCAATTCATTCAGAGACATGAGTTGTAGTAAACTATGGCTTTAATCAGCTTACAACTGAGCCTGCCTGCGACTATGCTGAACTGAGGGCGGACTCGCAGGACCGCAGCACTTATACTTCCTGCTGGGGGTGGAGCCAAGGGCGGAGCCCTGTACATGCTCCTCATCGCCCCCTGTGGGCAGAGCCGCGCAACAGCTCACAGATGGAGCCCACAGGGACACAGTAATGTACAGTGTGAATTTATAGTGGTTACACATTCACCACATGACCTTCTTTTCCAGCTGGCGTCATTTTCTGTACTTGGAACTTGGCCTGAAAATATTGGGTAGAGTTTCCATTTTGGACAAGATCGGTGATTCTGGCGCAAACTGCGGCCATTTTGAAAAACATTATTTTTCCCCCAATTTTCCCATCAAAGCATGTGCATTTCGCTGAATGCTAATTCACCCCTGAGGCAGTGCAATTGAGCCGTGTTTTAAAATGGATAATTTTTTTAAAATTGCCCTAACTTTTCATTCACATATTTAAAATTTGGTGAAGCTTGATTAAAACAACTGAGCTATTTGCTAATTATATTTGGGTACAATGGAGTGTTCCTTAGTAAATTGAAGCAGAAATTGCATTCAAAAATTTTAAAGTTGACTTTTAGTGTCCTTGGACTCAAAATAGTCAGATTGATTATTAAAGCCTCTGTGTTTTAGGATTCTCAATCCCACACCAACGTGGTTGAATCTTAGCTGACGCTTGAAGTGGCTTTGCCAACCGGTCTTTTGAGTTAAATGGGTAGTAAGTGGCAAGTCAGGATCAGCAGAAAATATCAGTCTGTTCAGCAACACCAATTTCCTGAGAATGAGTTTTTAAAAAATTGAAAACATCATTAAGATCCCACTGAAATCGTAGACACCAATGCGTATAAATTCTGGCAGGACCTTATCCAGAGCAAGGGCAACGGAACAGGTCCTATGTCTGTTAAACTGCTAACCTGTATGGGATTAAAATCTACACCAAAGTAACAGAACTTTTGAGGAACCTTGCCAGTGAAGATTTTCCCTTTACTTTCATTTTAGTTCAGTTCTGTCACACTGTGGTGAAAAGTGTTGCTATAGTACACTACCGCAGCATTTGTGGAGAAACAAAGTCTGCTACGTCCACCTGCTTGCGACAGATGTCTCCACACCGCAGTCCCACAGACTGACTGACTTTTTTCCAGTTTTCTATTTTTAGATAAGTAGTGGTATTCATCCAACTTTCCTTTACTGCCACAAATATATTCACACGGTAGTAGTTCAAGTATGTTAAAACCCAAAAGTTAGAAGTACTCAAAGGCAAACTTCAACATTACCAAACTAAATCTGCCCTGATGACTATTGTGCTGTAACGGTGTTAACGTTTCTACAAGCTGTTAATGTGATTCTTCCTGTACCATGATTCTTCTCTCCATGACTGGCAGGGACTTAAGGGACTACTTTATAGCTCATTGTAGTGCTCCACTTGTGAAAAATCAAACTAGTGGCAGATCTGGCCAAGGGGGAACTCATTAACCAAAGTGCTGAAGTTAGCAGCTCGGTGTGGAGAGATTGGTTGAAGTGAGTCTAGGTCTATCTTTCCATGCTGCAATGCATTAATTTTGCAAACCACCAGTCCGCATTTTCCAGCATGTTGATATTAATGATCTCACCTCCTTTTAGGGTAATACCAATGGGAATGCGATGGAGGAAACAAGAGTCTGCCAGTGTCAGCTCAGTGACTTTATCGTTAATGAAATAAATTCTATTTACACAGTCTGTCATGAAAAAATGTTTCTCAAGGAGGCGATGGGAGTCTGACCCTACCAGCTGGAGAGTCAGCAAGGGGCCCACTTCTTTCAAGGAAGCCCCCCCCCCCCCAACCCCGGGCACGGTAGCACAGTGGTTAGCACTGCTGCCTCACAGTGCCAGGGACCCGGGTTCAATTCCAGCCTTGGGTCACTGTCTGTGTGGAGTCTGCACGTTCTACCTGTGTCTGCATGGGTTTCCTTCCACAGTCCAAAGATGTACAGCTTAGGTGTATTGGCAATGAGTTAAAAAATGTCCCTTAGGTTAGGTGGGTTACAGGGATAGAGTGGAGGTCTGGGCCTAGATAGGGTGCTCTTTCAGAGAGTCGGTGCAGACTCGATGGGTTGAATGACTCCCTCTGCACTGTAGGGACTCTATGGTTCTAAATTGAACAACACTCAGGCATTTAAGTGGACACTGACAGTGATGAAGTGACGGTGCCTTCTCTGGGATCAAGGACCCTGGGAGCAGTAGTCCGTCCTGCTGAGAGGTGCTAACCAATCAAAGGCTGGCACCTCTAATTGAACAGCAGCACCACGGGGGTGACCATGTTTATTGCCAGTAAGTCATCCATTCAAGGCTTAGTATCATCGCTGAATCCCAGGCCACAGGTCAATAATGTTGAGGGGGGGGGGGGGGGGGGGGGGGGGGGGTCACGGGGTAGGCGCAGAAAGACTGGGGGTGAATCTCAGCTGGCTGTTTCTTTCCAATGCCATGTCCCTGAATTGGGCTCCAAGTCTTTTTGAACCAGGGACCCCTCTGGGAGCTCACAAGAAACCCTGCCCAGTTTGCTTACTGTGCTCCCCACAGGGTGAGCCCGCGCCCTCACCCATTGATGCAATACCAGCAGTGGGATGAGGCTCTAGCTGGGCATTAATTGCCCACTTCAGGGCATTAATGGAGGGCAGGACAGGAAGGCCATCCATAGGCCTTCCCACCATGGATTTAATCAGGGTGGAGATGGGAAGATGCTCCTTCTGCTCCTGCTTCAGTTATGTCAGCATCAAAGGCTAATATTGTCATTTATATAGGTAGCACCAGCAAAGCCAGGAATAACCTGCTGGAATGGCAGCCCTGATATTGAATCTTTTAAACGGAAATAGTCTAAAAGAAAATGGGTCTTGAAGATTTCAAGTGATTTTGACTATTTCCTTTGGCAGTTTATTGCACCATGAAATTGCCCTTGTGAAGAATGTTTGTTGATACAGGCTGCCATGGAAACAAATAGAATCAATCGTTTAAGTGGATGGCGACCTCGCATTTCGTCATTGCCGGAGGGCACCAGATATTTGTTTCTGTCAGTCCCCGCCAGACCATTCCATATTTTCAGTCTACTTTTCCCCTTTCTTTCCTGCAGTGGTTCCCCTTCCAAATCTTTCATGAAGGCTGCAACATTGGTGCATTTCCCACACTGACTCGTGCAGAATCATGCAGCTTCGACCTTATTCATATCTCTCTCATATAACCCACCCACCCACGCGCAACTTGAATTCTCGAGAATTGGGCGAACATTTGGTCAGCCACAAATCTGATATTGTTGCTGCGATACCATAGATTCGTCCTCAGAAATCCAAGAACTGTTTGTTTTGGATGTTTTCCACTGAATAGGGAATCCTCACCTCACACCCTCTCCCCCGCGCCTGATGATGTGCTCTGTGAGGGAGCCCCAAAACCAAACTCATCAGCAGGAAGGGCATTAAATTCCATTCACGATTATCTGTTGTAAACGGATGAACCATAACTTTACATTGAACCATGTCAGAGGCTTTAAACTGTAGCAATATGAACGTTGCAGGGATTTTCCTTTATTATAGAATGTTATGAAGTACAGTAGTTGGTAATGATCCAAAAGGATGTTCATTGTTTATGGAGAATGTTAAAAATTGGTTGGGACTAAGAAGTACTAAGATTTTGCATTGGTACTAATACCAAGAGATGTGCCGGTTAGGTGGATTGGCCATGCTAAATTACCCCTTAAGTGGGGTTATAGGAATAGGGTGGGGATTGGGCCTAGGTTGGATGGTCTTTCAAAGGGTTGGTGCAGACTGGATGGGCTGAATGGCCTCCTGTTGGGATTCTATGATTCTATATTTAGAGGTTTCTAATCCTCGTGCTTCCACACTCTGCAACTACACTTGCCAATTTTGCAGAAATAAGTTTCCTGCAAACTTACAAGTATTGGGAAAGTATAAACCAACGTTATTTTCAACCTAAAACAATAACATTAAATGCTGGACTCAGTAGGCCTGACCACATCTGTGGACTGGGAAACAGGGTTCACGTTTCGAGTCTGTACAAACTCTCCTTCAGAGCTGAAGAGGGGAAGAGATATGATGGATTATATGGTTGGAGAGGGGTGTGGAGAAGATGGAGCAGAATAGAAGGTCAGGGATAGGTGGGAGCTCAGGAGAGATTGACAAAGATGTCATGGACACAATATAAAGGGAGTGTTAATAGCAGTTTTAAAGACTAAAGGAGGTGCTAATAGTGACATTTGGTAAAGTAGCAGAATGTGTTAATAGCAGAATGTGTTGATATGTTTTCAAGATATAAGCTTTCCTCTTATTACATCGACTGCATGAAATGTCATTTTCCAGGTTCATAGAAACCTATCAAAGAATTGGTTACTGCAACATAAAACTGCATATTGTCAGAAAAACTGCATGATGGGAAAATGATCAAGCAACTTTCTTTAATAACAACAGAAAATGTTGGATAAACTCAGTAGGCCCAGCAGCATCCGTGGAGAGGGAAACAGTGTTAACGTTTCGAGTCCGTATGAGGCTCTATGGTGTCACACGAACGCGAAAGGTTAAATGTTTCTCGTCCCACAGATGCGGCCAGACCTGCAGAGTTTCTCCAACATTTTCTTTTTTTAAAAATTTCAGATTTCCAGCAACTGCACTTTTATGTAAGCAATTTTTAAACGCTATCCTCTGCAGCTCAGTCATGACTCCGGTATGGCCATTGCAACCAATCCAGGTCAAAATGCTGCAGATGCTGACCAGCCAATGGGGTTTCCCATTGTGGGCAGCCCCACGCCGTCGGGAAATCCTCGGGCGTGGGTGCGCTGCTGACACAACGGAGAATCTCGCCAGCGGAGAATCCATTGTTTTTTAAGAAGCATGCTCTAATCAGGCCTGCTAATTAATATTGAAGAAAGAACCTTTGCAAAGACAACATTGGACACAAACACATTTTTTTGGAATTCTTCGGCTGGAATAAGAAAATCGCTATACAAGATATTTATGCAAATTCTTCACGAAAATCAAACAACTCTGCAACTTGTGCTACAGAGGTAAAGTCCCTGTATCAATTTCCAGCTGCAGTTTACGGAGCTAAAACTAGGTCATTCATTGTTATCACCTGATTTGCACGAAAGCCAGTTACAAGAAACGCTCTGCGACACTGGGATAATGGGAATTACTTGCATTGGATTTTCACATGGTTAATTCCACCAGTTTTACCAGAGGCAGGGTCAGATGCCTGTAACTCATACGAGAAGTCTTGAAGTGAGGGGGCGGGGGCTTTTATCCATGAACAACGTCCTGATCTGATAACCCACTTGTCCACAGAAAAAAGGCAATCGTGGAGGAGGTGGATGGAATTTCAAATTGCATTAGGCACACATGAATGAACCTTTCCAGACTGCCCACATCTGCCTTGCGAACTGTCAGCAGACAAGCACAAATGATACTTAAAGGGCGTGATCTTCCAGCCTCGTTACACTCGCGCTCAAGTGTAATGAGGCCGGTGAATAGCAGGGGAGGCCAAAAAAGGGAATTGCGCCAGGCGGCAAACAGTTTGCGATGCAGCCAAGCCCGCTCCCATAGGCAAATTCAGAATCTCGCCGTGGTGTGGCGAGAAACCAATTATCATTACTTAAACCCCATTTCCATACAATTAACGAGAGCCAACCACCATTCACTGGCCTCCCCAGCAAGTGCTCACGCTGGCACCGATTAGTCCTTCTTTTTAAAAACGTGAACCTGACGGAAGGGTCTAGGAGGTGAGTAGCCATCTCTGATCACAGGTGCTGGCTTGCTGCCTCCTGTCCTCGGTGGGGGATGGGGAACCCTCGGCTGGGGGAACCCTCTGCAGGGATGGGCCGCCATGGGAGGGTGGGGTGGGGGTGGGGGGGGGGGGGGGCAACCGCATTTTCATGCCAATCCCTGGATCGTGTGTACCCATTCCAGGGGCAACCCTTGTCCCTGCTCGTCTGCCCCCAGACCACCCATAACCCCACCAGCTGCCGAAGCCTCTGCCCGTGTAGCAAAAGGCTATTGCCAATAGGGAATTGGCAATTGTGGTAAACTGAGCACTTCACACAAAGTGTATTCCCGTGGGTGGGGGGGCCATGTAGCATGCGGGAGTCATTGCCTAGCTTCTCAAACAGACCATGATTCCTGGACAGTGTACCTGAACACTTCGGGAGGCAACACCACACACGCAGCAGCCAACATCCAAACACCCAGGGGATGGGGCACAGCACCAGTGACATATCCATAGTTAGAGGGTGGTTGTGCCACGGGGAGGGGGCCAGCACCGGTCCGGACGATGTTACGAGTGAGTGTCTGGGGTACAGGGTCTGGGGCCCGGTGAGGGAGGTCCGCTGCAGCCTGGGGTACATGGGGAGGGAGTTCCGAGTAGGGTGATGGGTTGGGGGGGGGGGGGGGGGGGGGGGGGGGAAGAGAGAAGGGGGGGGAATCAATGGGAGAATGGAGCCACTTGTCGGTCTAACACACTCCCAATGCCTTACAGGTATCGAATGCCAGTTGTCCTAGTGATGCTGGTGCTACACGATGCAGCCAGACGCCAGAGAAGGCGGCAGTAGCAGCAGCGTCTGCTCAGGCTCGGGGCAGCGACCCATGTGCTGGATTCCGCCCTATACACTGAGGATCTGGCCGCCCATCAGGCTAGGGTGGGACCCAGATGGGGAGTCCCGTTACGGTCCAGGATGTATAGGTGCCGCTGGTCATGATGGACACCCGCACTTCAGGAGGCTCCGCCTCAACAAGGAGACGGTGCGACACCTGTGCCAGATCCTCACGGACCCGGTACCACTTGTAGGAGGAGGATTCCCGCTCCTGGCCATCAAGGTTACTGCAGTTCTGAACCTTTATGCCACAAGATCATTGTGGTATCTCAGCCACAGCCCCCAGGTCACGAATGTTCCCAATGCCCGGGCGGAAGACTACATCATTTTTGACATGGGCCAGGCCCAACAGGTTTGCCCAGGCAGCAGTTTCTTCACCATCGCCAGGATGCCCCAGGTCCATGGAGTCATAGATACCACGCATGTCGCTCTGCGCTCATCGGGCCATCTGGGTGTGCCCTATGTTTACCGAAAGGGGTTCCACTTCCTGTTCAGCTCATGTGCGACCGCCAGATGCAGATAATGCACGTGTGTGCACTGACAAGGTGCCTGGGTGGCAGTGCCAAGCTGGCTGCAGCACTGCCAGGGTGCCAGTGCAAGGGTGCCTGGGTGGCACTGCCAAGGCTCAGGACCCGAGGGGGGCTATGCCAGTGAAAGGAGGGTGGAGGGGGGTTTGAAGGGTAGGGGTGTGCAGGGCAGGTAAGTAGGCCCTCTGGGAGGTTGTGGGGGTCCTGGAAGAGAGGGTGTGCTGCAAGAGGCTTGGGAGTCCTGAAGAGGGGGATTCCCAGGGACACGACAGCGGGGTGTCCTCACTTGGGGGTTTGGGGTATTGTCCATGTGTGTGGGGGGCCCACAGGCTCACTTAGAGATCGGGACACCCTTTCAAAATGGTGGCCCAATCTTGGAGTTCAGCTCCCCAGTGCTAAAAAAAATTCTAAGTGTGGGCTAAACCGGCGAGAAACTCCCCAGGGTCCAAAAAGTGACTAAGTGTCATTGAATAGCAGTGGGGAACTCACCGGCAGAAAATTCCCAGAAAAACCCACCACAAATTAACTTAAAATTTTTTGGGGAGAATCTCCAAATTTGCAGATGACACAAAGCTGGGTGGAAGGGTGAAATGTGAGGAGGATGCAGTGATGCTGCAGTGTGATTGGACCAGATTGAGCGAGTGTGAAAACGAATGGCAGATGAATGGATAAGTGGGAGGTTATCCACTTTGGTAACTAAAACGTGAAGGCATATTATCATCTGATTGGCTATAGATTGAGAGAGTGGAATGTGCAATGAGACCTGGGGGTCCTCATACACCAGTCACTGAAGGTAAGCATGCAGGTCCAGCAGGCGGTAAAGAAGGCAAATGGCCATAAGTCCCGTGGCCGCCATGGAGCGAGTGGTCGCACACGTGGCAACTCCGCCTCGAAGTCATTGGTTTTGGCACTTCATACCCGTTAGTGGGGCAGTTCCAGCAGAAAAGTGGTGCGGAAGGTGTAGGAGGAGAGGTTCTCCGACCCGACAAAGACAGTTGAAGACCTGGCGAAGGCGTTGGAGGGAACCTGTGGCGCAGCAACAATTTTGAGATTGGCGATGGGGGGGAAGGGTCGCTGTCAGTGGGAAAGCCCCAAATGGAGCAGTTGATGGCCTTCATCAAGGAGGAATTTCACCAGCAAAGGAAGGTGCACAACGACTGGTCGGAGGCGATTGAGGGGGTAGTGGCACCTCTGCAAGAATCACTGGACAGGGTGGAAAAGTGCCTCAAGGCACTTCGGGCGACAACATGCAAGGTGGAGAAGGTGATGTTCGACCAGAGCGATTGGATCATGTCCTTGGAGGCTGAGGTGGGGATCCTGGGGGATCTATGCTAGTTGCTGCGGGTGAAGGTGGAGAAGCAGGGGAACAGATCCAGGTGGAAGAACCTGTGAATTGTGGGTCTGCCAGAGGGTGTGGAAGCAACGAGCGCCATTAAGTACAGGACAAGGTTGCTGGCCAGACTGGCGGAGAACGTGTTTGACAATTCCCCAGAGACGAACCAGACCCACTGATTCTTGAGGCAGAAGCCAGGAGCGGGGGAGTCACCGTGGGCGGTGAGGTTGCACAAGTTTGTGGAGGAGAAGATTCTGAAGTGAGCCAGGATGTCAGGACATTGGCACAGAGCTGGCAAAGAGGTGTGTGGGATTCAGTGATTGAGTGCTTTTTTAAAAAAATGGGTAAAGGGTGTGTATGGTGAGGCCCTTTGGGTGGGGTTGAGGGCTAGGTGGGTATTCAGGGTAGTAAGGGGCCAGTTGCACAGGTGGGGGGAGGAGTGTGCAGGGGGGGCCTTCACGTGAGAGTTGCCACGCTAGCAAGTAATGCTGGTGAGCAGAGGTGAGGTGGAGGAGGAGGTCGCGAGAGGTGGCCAGGTTGCAAAGGGGTTGCGACGGGGCAGAGGTGGAGACTGAGCCTCGTCATGGGCAGAAAGGGGGGCCATTTTCGATGGACTGGTTTATGGTGGAATTAAGTGAGGCAGAATTGGTGGGGGATGATGGGGGGGGGGGGGGGGGGGGCGGTACATAGAAGATAGGAGCAGGAGGAGACATTTTGGCCTTCCGAGCCTGTTCTGTCATTCGTCACGATCATGGCTAATCATCGAACTCAATAGCCTAATCCTGCTTTCTCCCCAAAACCTTTAATCCCATTCGCCCAAGTGCTATATCTAGCCACGTCTTGAATATATTCAATGGTTTAGCATCAACTACTTCCTGTGGTAATAAATTCCACAGGCTCATCACTCTTTGGGTGAAGAAATGCCTCCTCTTCTCTGTCCAAAATGGTTTACCCTGAATCCTCAGAGTGTGACCCCTGGTTCTAGACACACCCATCATTGGGAACATTTTCCCTATGATGTACCATCAATTGGACGCGAGACACGATGAAGATCCAAACTGTGGCTTTAATCAGCTAGTTGTTAGCCCGGTGGTCGACTACAGAGAAAGGCCGAGCGCCGGGAAACCTGGGTACTTATACCCCGCCTCGGAGGCGGGGTCTACTTGCCTCTCGACCAATTGGTGAGCAGTCACATGACTAGTCCCAGCCAATCAGACGAGAGGCACATGACCAGCCACAGCCAATGGGAAACCAATGCTCTGCACCAATGGCATTGCTCCCACTCATATCACCACACCCTGCATCTACCCTGTCTAGTCCGGTTAGAATTTTATAAGTCTCTATGAGATCCCCCCTCATTCTTCTGAACTTCAGCGAGAACAATCCTAACCTAGTCAATCTCTCCTCATATGACAGTCCCGCCATCCCTGGAATCAGTGGTAAACCTTCGCTACATTCCCTCAAGAGCAACAACATCTTTCCTCAGAAAAGGAGACCAAAACTGCACACAACACTCCAGGTGTGGCCGCACCAAGGCCCTGTATAATTGCAACAACGCATTCCGGTAGTAGGGAATGGAGGCGTAAACCTCTGGTAAGGGCCATGATGACACAGAACATCCTGGGACTAAGTGAGTCAGTTAAGAGGACCCAGATTTTTGTGCACCTGAGGAGTTTGAAAGCTGAGGCAATTTTTCTGCAGGAGACATCTCCGGGTGAAGGATTAGGTTAGGCTGAGGAAGGGATGAGTGAGATAAGTATTTTACTCTGGGTTTGATTCAAATTCATAGTGGGTGGCCATTTTGTTGAACAGTAGGACAGGGTTTGTGGGGGCCAGGGATGTTCAGGATCCGAGGGGGGGGGGGGGGGGGAGAAAAGATATGTGATAGTGAGTGGGGTGTTGGAGGGGACTGCCAGTGGTACACGTCAACGTATATGCGCCCAACTGGGACGACGCAAGGCTCATAAAAGGAGTTAGTGGGAGCAATCCTGGACTTGGATATGTACCAACTAATTATGGGTGGAGATTTTAAATTGTGTGAGGAGCCAAAGATGGACAGATCGATGGGAAGGTCAAGAGGATCAAAGGATGAGTTTCTATCCCCAATTCCTGTACTCCTGCTTTAAAAAATGTGGAAAAACTTGGGGTTGGGTCACACTCTTCACCATCGCCCCTCAGCTATAATTAGCTTTTATGCACGAATGAAAAATTCATGAAGGGAATTGAAGTCATGTGATGCCCCATCTATACAACAGATGTGGCCAACTAAATACCAACAGATCATGATGTCCTTCCATTTCTGCTGTGACGTTGCTTTGGTGGTGTTGGTAAGAGATGAGAAACAGACTGTAGAATAAACGTACAGATGTGAAGCAAGCACTGCACTGAAGGGGAGGGCAGACTGGGAACATTCCGAAGTGAACTGGACAAAATGTGCATGATGCTCATTAAACTTTTGTTTGTTTAATCAGTACTAATGTACCCATTTACTGGCGTACAATTGTGATTTCTTTTGTAGCGATCTTGACTAGATTACTTTGGAATTTGGTATTTTGTATCATAAATAAAGTGCGCGGTTTACTTCTTGGGTTGCTGTCAAAATAACCAGATCAGGGAGATAGAAACCGGTTGGTAGTTTTAACGGTAACCGTTTCACGTTGATCGTTCATTTTCATCAAACAAACGAGATGGTGGGGGGTCATTTACTAAAGATCACCTGACATAGTCGGACCTTGAACTCTGGCAGGACCATTATTGAATAAAAAGCTAATGAATGAAGCATATACTGCCGTACAAACCTTAAAGTGCCAGACACTTACTCAACTCAGCCAGTTCTTTCAGTGCCGAAAGTATAATCATTTCTTTTGCCCAAAATTGTAGACAAACATGGGTGTCATGCCAATTATTCTCAAGTGCATACAGTAGGCTGAGACAAGAAGAGAATTGGTCCACATGACTCCTCGTCAGACAATTCTAATCCAACTACTACATTCCAAACATGGAGGTCAACAGAGGAAGAATAAATAAGATTCACAGAAAAAGAGTGTTTTGCCGTGGGAAGTTGAAAGAAAATGTGGTTTGAAGTCTGGAAAACAATAGAGCAAGAATAGCAAGAAGGCAACTGAACAAAATTTCTTTGACATAACATTACTTATTCATTGACATGTTTTTATTTCAGAGTTACAAATCCAAACCGTAGATACCAAGTGAAAAAAATCAACAACATCTATCTTAGCAAATCATACAACTTTCTCAATTGTTGTATTCAATACCATCTTTACTAATCTCTATTCTTCATAGTGCATAAATCGACCAGCCTCCTTATTTTCTTCAATTTAATACATTTTTTTTTTTTTAAATCTTGGTTCAGCGGCAAACTTTTGACCAGGAAATATAAAATGTGTCCACACAGTGAATGGGTGCACGTTAGCAAAGAATGAAGAGGATGAGAATATGATGAACAGCAATTGACAGAAAGCATCCACTCACTGTGGAGCAACGGAGAGGCAAAAGTATCAGAAAATTGTGAAGACACGAATAAAGACAACAACCCTCAGAACCTGGTAAAAACCCATGACATTTAGAAAATCTAAGATTTGGGTGCCCAAAACGAATATATTGGGAATAGTTCAGAGATGACTCAAGTGTAGCTCCAGGGCTTCAAATGACTGTATTGAGACAATCAAAGCTGAACTAGGTTTTTACATTCCAGTTTTCTCCTCTGCTGAAGCTCAATTTTTGCTGGAGTTCCACATGTATTTGGTGCCTCGCCCAAATGGTGGTTCTTTGAGAGAGGTGGGGTGGAACATATATACCTGTTATATACACCCGGCCAGATCTTCCTTTATTGAACCGTCTGCTATTGTCCATCTTCATCCTCAGTTGAATAAATGTCAACATTCCATGGAAGGCATCACTGCCCAGGATAACTGTATTCCCACCCGACATCCTCACTGAACCTTTCATGTGGGGATGACAAGACGGCAATCAGCAGTTAAGGGAGGGGGTCACAATTCACTTGGGATCCAGTTGCTGTGGCAACATGCACTTTTTACATTCATGTTATAGTCTGAAGCTATGGATAGACAGTAGATGCTCCAACTTTCTTCCGAGCATACGGCTGTCCGAGAATCACTCTCACTGCCTGCCATTGGCGTGCACTGGGAGGATTTGTAGGTTGATACTAAACCCATTTTGTCACGTTATGAACAGAACTTTCTTGATCATCAAATCCTGTGATGGTACTTGAACCCACACCTTCTGGCCCAGAGGTAGTGACACTAACCACTGTGCCCCAAGACCTCCCAATCAGCAGTAGCTGAAGTTTAAAAAAAAAAGAAAATGCTGGAAATATACAGGTGCAGCTTCCTCAAAACACCTTCAGCTGCTTGAAGACCTTCCCCTTTTACTATTTTGAGACATTAGGAATGTATTTTCAATTAGAAGATAGCATTACATAGATTGAGACAGTGCTAGACAGAAGACATCTATGTGTATATTTACGTGAACATGTTTGATGTTACAACTGGATTTACTACTGAAAGTTTGAGATTTCATTTTAAGCATGTAGAAAAGGTAAAATATTTGTTTTTAAACATTCGTTTATTGTTTCAGTTAACATCTGTATTACAGTGACAGAAGTGCAATAATTAGTGATTTCCCCTCGCCCAATTCCTTATGATTCACTTACACGCCAATTGCACTCAAGGAAAATAAATCACGTGCGGTTACAAAGTGCATATTGCACAGAGAGCAGCTCTGTGTCAGTAAGGCAACTGGAGCACAAGACTGAAAATAATCATCACTGAAACTGTTCTAACAGTCGATACATTTCACCTGACAATCCATTAGTAATGAAGAGATAAAAGGCGGGGTATGGGGGGGGGGGGGGGGGGGGGGTGGCGTGGAGAAGGGAGATCCCTTTCACAGCAAATTAAACAGAAATCAAACGCAATGTGTTCAGTTATTCTCAATCCCTGAAGTCCCATGCGAGATAAGGAGGGAACTTTTCTAAACATATAGTTTGGTCCCTTTTAACTTCTCAATAGGCACACTTTATCCATGGCTTGAAGGATGCTATAAAAAGTAGATAAGATGGGTTATTCAAATGATCTACATATTAACTGTGAAACACAAATTATTGCTGGATCATCAATGAAATAAAAGATACCAAGAGCTTGATCTACTTTCACTGGATTGGATTCAAAATATTGCTGGGAGCGAGGAGAATGGAGGAGTCCCTATAAAGAGTACATTCCTCCCCTTCAGACTAGTGTTGGGTATCATAAAGATTCCAACTTTACTACCAGCTTCTTCCATTTATTGCTTGTTTTATAAATGAATTTAAGTCAACACACTGTGTAATGTTCATTACACAGAGGACGTAATAATATGGGAGGGGCGGGTGGCACATCCTTCCAGAAACCACTCTGGCGTGAAACAGACCGGCTCCTCACCAACCTGCCCCGTCGCAATAAAGTGCTGCGGAGCTCATTAATGAGGGCCAAGTGGGACTTCCACCCCCTCGCCCGTTTGGCCGGCAGCTGTATTAGTCCCGGCAACTCCAGGAGGGCGTCTGTGACAACTGCCAGGACTGTAGCTAAAGAGGGGAGCTAAAGGCCTAGAGTACCTTAAAAAGCTAAGTTTAGGGTCTGGGGTGAGGAGGGTTTGGGAGCATTCGGGAGAGGATGGGTTTAAGAGAAGGAGCTGGTAAGAAGGAAAGGGGTCCACTGTCTAAGTAAGGGGCAGCCCTGAGATTGGCAAAGTACTGGCCCCGAAGGGCCCCTCCCCTCAAAAAAAACTTTCTTCCTGCCCTTTAGCCCACCTCGCTGCCCTTGCCAGACCTATTGAGGTGCAGGCAGCATAGTTTGAGACTAATTGACCCCAAATTGGTCATTTTAATATGGCTGCTGATCCTGGCACCCATCCAGTTGCCACATTATGGGGGTGGGTGGCGGAAAGGTGGTGGGATAGCTGTCAAGCCCATTTTATGTGCCCCCTTGTGAGAAACAAGCACGCCAGGGGCACGTAAAATTCAGCCCATCACTCAAACAATATGTTCTGTTAAATTGAAAACACAAGCATTACCTGTTTAGTGAGAAGCCTTCTTCACAAAGATTGACTAAAGCATAAAGTTGTCTCAGTGCATATTCATACTAAAGAGAAAACAACAATATTATAAATTATTATAATTAACTTTTTCACACCATGTAAAGAAATCAATGATGATATGTTCACTAAGCTTCAGTGATTCGGAAGTCAGATAGTCCGTAGGCGTGTCGTTTTATGAAGAATGATAATTAAGAGACAATTGCTGTACCACAAGATTGGTTTGTTAAGTTACATATATGACACAATTGGGACGGACATCAAGGAAGTTGTTTTTCCCTGTGATTGCAATAACATGCTCAGATGCAGCTCCACTGGGAGAAGTTGCCCTCCAGCTCCTCAACCAAGAGGTTAGCTTTCTGCTATGTTGCACATTGAGCGGAGTCTGGGTCACCAACCTGAATCTCATGTTATCTTAGCCAGACGTTTACTGCATTTACAAAGATTATTGTGCAGCCAGCAGCAGTGATCCGCGTTTAAATTGATTAATCTCAGTGAACAATGATGGAACAATCTCGTGAAAACGAGCAACACACATCTAGATTCCTCACTATCAGCAAGCTAGGGAAAAGGATGAGAGTTGGGGACGACCGCTTCCGATTTCCAGCCTGGGAATTCTACGGATGGCATGGATGGCCAACAATGACAAGAGTGGACTCTGCTAAGCTGGCGCCCAGCAAGCCAGCACCTTGTGCCCAGTCTCAGACAGGGAAGGATCCCTTCTATTTGAAGCACAGTGGATTGTTACTAGAACTGCCGCAGCACAATGATGAAGATGGGAAACAAACTTTCTCCCAGTTTGTGTTCATTTGTTTTAAGCTGAGCTATCGCCATCCTTCTGCAACAGCTATGGCTTGATCGCCATTTTACAACAAGCTGGTAACAAATGTAACCTTCATACTCTTTCTCTGTCATCATGCAGAATCTAAATTCTGATGGACACATTTTGTTAGCAAACCTACGGTGTGACTGGTGCCCCCATAAAGCAATACCTGATCCAAGAAGGTATTTTTGTAAAACTAGTTTTTAAAATGAACTCATTATATATTTACCAGTGGTGCGTGCCAGTTAAAGCAGCGTGTTTTGAAGTGATAGTTTGCAGCCTGGTAGCAAGCATGGTCACGGATACGATTTCGGGAGTTTAGAATCTGTGCTGCCTGCTCCTCAGATTCTGTGACAATGGACACAATCTTTTGCATGGTCTCCTGGATGAGATGCTTATTCTGCCAAAAAATAGATATGCTGTTTAATATTCAAAAAGCAGTATTGCATGAAGAAACCCGAAAATGTCCAATTACATTTACGAAATATACACGGGAGGGTGCATTCACTTAAGTCTTCTTGTTGCTGGCTGTATCTATCCAGAGGGGTCATTAAAAACGCAACCTCAAAAATGTCATTGTATACTAAGAATGGGTATCACAATAATTATTTCCAAGTAAAAAGGTATTTTGCACAAGAGTTCTTGGTTATTACGTTTATTATGCAGGATTTTGCATCAAATATAACATGTCCAAAAACAACAGGATTTTGGCCTTTTGAGAAGGCCTGATGAACCATTCAGTTGTATCGAGCCATGACTAATAATAAAACAGGTTAATCTGATAAATATTTTTCAAACAGACGGGTAAATTTGTCTAATACATCTGCATTTTATTTTAACACCTGATAACCTTGTCCAGTTCTCACACACCTATTAATGCTCTGAAAAAAACTTAGAACCAGACCAGACTGCACTTACAGTAATAATATTAAAAGCAAAATACTGCGGATGCTGGAAATCTGAAATAAAAACAAAAAGGTCTGGATAAACTCAGCCGGTCTAGCAGCATCTGTAGAGAAGAGAAACATCTGGACTCGAAAGGTTAACTCTGTTTGCATTTGCAATAAAACTCCCCTGGTGGTTCAATCACGAAAGAAAATGAATTTGATCTATTTCCTCTCCCAAGTCTGCAAGTCTGAGTGTAATCATCACTTTAATATTACCAATACAGATTGTCCAGTAAGGAACAAATGGCAAATGGGGGGGGGGAGGGAAGAGAGGAGGAAGAGGACAGGGGGAGAGACAGAGGGAAGCTTGCATTTATATATTTTCACGTCCACTGGATGCCCCAAACTGCTTAAAACCAATAATGTACTTTTGACATGTCGTAAAGATTGCAATATAGGACCATGGAAGCCAATTTGTGGAAAACAAACTCTCAAGCTGCAAATGTGATCATGGCCAGATAATCTGTTTTTGTGATGCTAATTGAAGGGTAAAATTATCCAGGCCAGACTGTATAACTCCCCTGCTCTTCTGATATACAGCTATGCGATCATTTCTATCCACCCGAGCAGGTAAATGGGGCCTCAGTTGAATGTCTCATCAGAAACATGGCAACCCTGACAATGTCGCACTCCCTCACTGACACACTGGAGCATCTGGTTTGATTGCTGAGCTCAAATCCTGGAGTGGGGTTTGTAGACAGTTGACTGACAATTTTTGGAGGTCATTAAAAGGATTGAAATCTCGTCTTTGCTGTGGTTACTGAATACCCATTTGTTTTTACAACTACTTGAGGACTTGGGGGTGTATATACCTTTTCTTTTAAGTATCTTCTTCAAAAAAGTTTTCTGCCACCCCAGTATTTAAACTACAGTAGTGTTTTCTCTGAGAGCTCTTCAAGGTTGTTAGAAGATTTTGTTCTCCATCCCACCCTACCTCGATAGAATGAAAATATGGTAGGTAGCCGCCTTTTTGTATACCCGCCTCCTCAATGAAAATTCCCCCCCCCCGATGTCAGGGTAAATTCTATTATAAACCAAGCTGATTAATGTAGATTCACATTCTCAGTAGAGCACTCTATATTCCTATGATACTAATGGAATTATCACTGGACATGGTTCACTGCAGACAAAATGAGTTTGAATTGATTATTCAATATCTCAACCATTTCCCAGAACCTTAATTTCAGAGAGAGAGAAAATGTCAGGTTGGGTGACGTCTGTGTTGTGCTCACCTGCAGGAGTGTATTGATCTCCAACAGGTACTTCTGAGCCTTCTCAATGCTGTTTGTGGTCATGTACTTGCGTTTAAGAATGGAAAGAGCAACATCTGGACTTGGCACTGCATCCACAATATCTGGCAGGGGCTGTCTTGTGTTGAGGGGAGCCTTCTTAGAGCCCTGGAATGCATTCAGTTTCATATGGGAAAGTGTCTGAGGATTGAAAAAACAAAATATGAAACGATTCCTATATTTAGTATTACCTTTAATGAGCAGCTTTCAATCATGTGAGCTGTGTTTGGTGAGTCACAAGGGCTGCGTGCCCCATTCCAGAACTTGAGCACGTGACCCAGGTTGCAATTCTCCAGCTCCCACACAGCAGGAGGGGCAGCTCGCCATTGTCCACCAACAGGAAGTTTTTCCATGGTTCTGCATTAACTACAGCTCTATCTGCCTCTCAGAAATTTGCTGCCGCTATTTAAAGGAAATCAGGAGAATTCGCCCAGTATGGTCACTTATTCCTCAGCTAACACCAGTGGTCATTATTTGTATGACT
This sequence comes from Scyliorhinus canicula, assembly GCF_902713615.1. NCBI lineage: Eukaryota > Metazoa > Chordata > Chondrichthyes > Carcharhiniformes > Scyliorhinidae > Scyliorhinus > Scyliorhinus canicula. Next base: position 29,795,301 of record NC_052147.1, on the reverse strand, counting down.
CAGTGGTGTCCAAACTGCTGCCTGCGCATTTGCCTGTATAGTTACATTTCAATAGTCACTTATCTGCAAGAAAGTGAAACATGCTACTTAAAAAGACAGGATCTTGAAATATAAAGACGTAATGGGGTATTCACCATTGTTGATTTTGGTATAACATTGGAGATCTAGCCTCTTGATGAAATTCATTACCACAATTCTCCACCATCATTTCAGATCAGAGATAGGAAGGGATGCCACATGCACTGGAGCAGGGCTCATTAGTGATAAAGCCATAAAAGTCTGACTTTGTGGGGGGGAAAAAAAAAATCACACCCAAACCAACTGGCTATTTTAAAACGAACTGTATTAATTTTAATTTTAGGGCTTCACTTAAACACTATCGAGGGGACTTTCCAAAAGGCAATCAAATGCCTTTTTGAAAGGCAAAACGCAAGGCGAAACACAAAACATCATTTAGCTTTTAGTCAACTCAGATTATTTAAAGTAGGGGCTGTTAAAAAAAAAAGCACCAAAATGTCACAAGTTTGAAAATGTCAAATGTGCAACACTAAAGTAATGTAAAACTGTCAAATTTCCATTTGTGAGCAAAACCGGAACTTACGGCACAGACTGAAATACAAACAGACCCAATGACTGGGCTGGGTCGGCCTACTTAGAAAGTTCATAAGTGAATTGCAATGTCAGCTTGGCAAAGAAACTCATTCCTAGTGAATGTCAATCGTCACGATAAAGGTGGGAGTTTCTGGCCCCTCCTGTGCTATATTTCTCAGTGGCAGAGGCAGCCCGTTATTGGCCAGCAGCCAGTCTTCCAGTCCTGGCGGTGTCGATGGGGTTATACGGGTCCTGCACCCCACTGCTTCCAGTGGGACTGGGAGAGTGAGTCACCATCACCGAAAGATCCCACCGGCGGAAAGAGCCAGAAAATTCCGGCCAAAACATTTCCCAACTACATTTGAAATTCTGCATTAGGCTAGGTAACCAAAAGCAGCATGTCCAAGTTCACTAATGATACGAAGCTGGGTGGGAAAGTAAACTGTGAGGGAGGTGTACAAAACCTGTAAAAGGGATATAGACCAGTTAAGTAATAGAGCGAGGAGGAGTACAAGTAGAGAAGTGGTAAATTAAAGACGAAGTGGGGGAGGGTACTGCTGATGGGGAAGGGACAGTTAGGAGACTGGAGATGGAGATCAGATGGCAGTCGCCGCTGAGGGGCGGATCAAGCGAGGTGTGGAACACAGGCTAGGAGTTGGCCTTGGAAAGGTCATGGTTGACCGACAGGGGAGGGGGGCAAAAGCCACCCCCCCCCCCCCCCCCCCCCCCCCCCCCCGCCAGACTGGTTACATGGAATGTTCATGGACTGAACGGGCCGGTTATGAGAGCTCGTATGTTCACATACCTGAGACAGTTAAAAGCGGAAGTGGCTATGTTACAGGAGACACACTTGAAGCTGGGAGACCAAATTAGATTAAAGAAGGGATGCGTCGGACAAGTGTTTCACTCAGGACTGGACTCTAAAACAACAGGGGTGACTATCCTGATGAATAAAAGGGTGGCAATCGAGGTGAGGAGGATAGAGGTAGACCCGGGAGGCAGATTTATTATGGTTAGCGGGAAGCTAGAGGGAATGGCAGTGGTGCTGGTGAATATATATGCCCCAAACGAGGATGATGTCACGTTTATCAGGAAGGTGCTGGGGAAGATCCCAGGCCTTGACTTGCAACGGCTGATCATGGGGGGTGACTTTAATACGGCCCTGGACCCGAGGCTGGACCGTTCGAGTGCTAGGTCAGGGAAGCTATCAGCAATGGCAAATGGGGTTTATGGAGCGCATGGGAGGGGTGGATCCTTGGAGATGAGAGACCAAGGAGCAGGGAATATTCATTCTACTCCCATGTACACAAGGTGTACTCCAGGATAGATTTCTTCATGCTGGATAAAACACTGTTAGTAGGGGTTGAGGATACTGAGTACTCAGCAATTGTGGTCTCAGATCATGAACCACACTGGATAGACTTACGGGCAGACACGGGAATGTCCCAGCGCCCACACTGGAGACTAGATACAGGGCTGTTAGCGGATGAGGAGATCTGTGAGCGAGTGAGAGAGGCCATTCGGGGGAACATAAAGATCAATGACACGGGAGAGACTGCAGCTGGGGTGGTCTGGGAGGCACTGAAAGCAGTCATTAGAGGGAAATGTATTTCGATTCGAGCCCACAGGGATAAAACTGAGCGGTTGGAGCTGGACAGGTTGGTAGGAGAAATCTTACAGGTGGACAGGAGATACTCAGAGTCTCCAAATGACGACCTCCAAATGAGGACCTCCTGAAAGAGTATCAGAGACTTCAAATGGAGTTTGGGCTCCTTTCCACAGGAAAGGCGGAGGGTCAGCTGAGGAGGGTAAAAGGGGCAATATATGAACATGGGGAGAAAGCTAGCACGATGCTGATATATCAGCTGAGAAAACAGGAGGCGGCGAGAGAAATAGGGGAAATAAAGGATTTGAGGGGGAAGAAGTTCTGGGAATTTTATAGCCAGCTATACGAGTCGGGACCCACAGATGGGGAGGAGGGCATGAATCAATTCCTGGGGAGACTCGAGTTCCTAAAGATAAATGAGGAGCTGATGGACACCCTGGGGGGCCCGATTGGGTTTGGGGAAGTGATAGATGGACTGGGGGCAATGCAATTGGGTAAAGCCCCGGGACCTGATGGGTTCCCAGTGGAATTTTATGAGAGGTTCTCTGGGTTACTTGGGCCGCTCCTGGTTAAGGCTTTCAACGAGTCAAAGGAGCTGGGATTACTCCCCCCAACGGTACCACAGGCATCAATTTCTCTCATCCTGAAGCGTGACAAGGATCCGGAGAGCTATGGATCGGACAGGCCAATCTCCCTCTTGAATGTAGATGCCAGATTATTGGCAAAGATCCTGGCCACTCGAATAGAAGATTGCGTCCCGGAGAAAATTGGGGAGGATCAGATGGGATTTGTAAAGCGCAGGCACCTGACATCCAACATTAGACGGCTTCTTAATGTAATTATGATGCCAGCGGAGGGGCGCGAGGCTGAGGTGGTAGTTGCCGTAGACGCGGAGAAGGCTTTCGACTGAATGGAGTGGAAGTATATATGGCATGTTTTAGGTAGATTTGGACATGGGCAGGGATTTGCAATTGGGTCCGGCTACTGTACCAGGCCCCGGTGGCAAATGTAAGAACTAACCAAGTTCGGTCAGAATACTTTAGTCTTTGTCGGGGACAAGGCAGGGATGCGCGCTCTCCCCATTACTGTTTGCCATGGCCATAGAGCCATTTGGCTCTGAGAGCAGCGAATACCTGGAGGGGTACAGTGAGGGGTGGGGGACTGGAAAACGGTCTCTCTCTCTATGCAGACGATTTGTTGCTTTATATCAGGGACTCGGTGGGGGGGGGAAAGAGACCAAAATCATGGAGGTATTAGGAGAATTTGGGCAATTTTCAGGCTACAAGTTAAACATGGAAAAGCGAGATGTTCATGATTCAGGCATGGGGCAGGAAAGGAGGCTGAAGGAGCTACCTTTTAAAGTTGTTGGGAAGCGTTTTAGGTATCTGGGGATTCAAGTGCCCAAGGATTGGGGGCTGCTTCACAAGTTACATTTGGGTAAAGCAGTGGATCAAATGAGAAGGGATTTTTGTAGATGGGACATGCTCCCACTGACGCTGGAGGGGAGGGTTCAGACGGTGAAGATGACGGTCCTTCCGAAACTGCTTTTCTTTTTTCAGTGTGTCCCGATTTTTGTCCCAAAGGCTTTGTCAGAAGTATGAATGTGGTGATATTGAGGTTTCTATGGGCGGGTAAAACCCCGAGAGTAAAGAGGACACTCCTGGAATGGGCCCGCGGGGAAGGGAGATTGGCCCTTCCGAGCCTTATTAACTATTACTGGGCTGCCAACATATCGATGATCAGGAAGTGGGTAGTGGGGGAGGGGTCGGTCTGGGAGCGGATGGAGGCAGCAACCTGCAAAGGTACGACTCTGGGGGCTTTACGGACGGCGCCCCTGCCATTCTTGCCGGCTTGGTACTACACAAGTCCAGTGGTGGTAGCAGCCCTCAGGGTGTGGGGGCAATGGAGGCAGCATACGAGACTGGAGGGGGCGTCAGTGTGGTCACCGATCTGTGACAATCAGCGGTTTGTCCCGGGGTGGCTGGATGGGGGCTTTAAGGTATGGCAGCAGGCGGTGATTGAGGGGTTTGGGGATCTATTCATCCAGGAGGACTTCCTGACCTTGGAGGCATTAGAGGAGGAGTTTGACTTGCCGGGAGGGAACGGGCTTTGGTATCTTCAAGTGCGGGACATTGTACGGAGGCAGGTCCCAAGCTTTTGTCGCCTCCCCCCGAGGGGACTACAGGATAAAGTGCTGTCAAAAACAAAGGTTGGAGGTGGGAAGGTTTCGGACATATACAAGGAATTGTTAGAGTGGGAAGGGGCCCCTATCAGAGAGGTGAAGAGGAAGTGGGAAGAGGAGTTGAAGGGGAGCTGGACACTGAATTGTGGGAAAAAGCCTTGAAAAAGGTAAATGCATCCTAGTCCTGTACTAGACTCAGCTTGATTCAGTTAAAGGTCGTCCACAGGGCCCACATAACTGTAGCCCGGATGAGTAGCTTCTTCGAGGTGGTGGAGGACAGATGTGGGCGGTGTGTGGGTAGCCCAGCCAACCATGTTCATCTGTTTTGGGCATGTCCGAAACTGAGGGAATTCTGGCAGCGATTTGCAGAGGTTATGTTGGAAGTCCTGGAAGATAGGGTAACTCCAAGTCCCGAATTAGCAATATTTGGGGTGTCGGAAGATCTGGGGGCAAAGGTGGGTGAAGGAGGCGGATATTCTGGCCTTCTCCTCCCTGGTGGCCCGGAGATGGATCTTGCCAAGATGGAGGGACTCGGAGCTCCCGAAACCAGGAGTGTGGGTCAGCGATATGGTTGAGTTTCTCAGTCTGGAGAAAATCAAGTTCGCTCTAAGAGGATCAATACAGGGATTTGCCCGGAGTTGGCAGCTGTTCAGCGATTTCTTTAACAAAAACTGAACGTCAGCAGTAAGGGGGGGGGGGGGGGGGGGGGGGGGGGGGGGGTGGAATATAAGAGGCATGTTAATGTTGAATAAGGACAGGGAATTTAGTATACGGGTAATTGGGCTAGGGCGGGAGAAGTGAGGTACGTGGTTTATTGTTTGTTGTTATTTTTGGGGTATTTTGTGCGTCAACCCGAGCGGTTGTTTTAGAAATGTCAATATATTAAATTGTGAAAATTACTAATGCTTCAATAAAATATTTTTTAAAAAAGAGAAGTGATCAATTATTCACTTGGTAGGAAGAATGGAAATGCAGAACCATTTTTTTTTTTAAAAAAGGTGACAGAACAGTACATTTCAGGATTCAGAGAGATTCCAGTGCTGAACACCTATCACAAAAAGTTAATATGCAGGCCCAGCAAGCAATTAAAAAGCCACTGTTATTCTCACAATGAGATTACAACGCGTGATTGCTGCAAACATTTGGTCTTTAGTGAGACCACAACAAAAGTACGGTGTACCATTTTATTCCAATTGTCCAAGGAAAGGCAGATTTGCATTGGAGGAGATGCAAAAATAGGCTAAATGGAATCCTGGAATGCGAGGGCTGACCCCTGTGGAGAGCTTGAGCCCCATGGGACTATACTCTCTGGACTGAGTCAAGAATGAGAGGGACCCTCATTAAAACATCAGATTTTCAGAAGTTGAGAGGGAAGATGTTGAGAAGTGTCTACCCAGTTGGAAAGTCTAGAACTCGGAAACATAGGGCGGAATCTTTCTAAATATCGGCAAAGGTCGATAATGGGCGGTAAAAGTAGCGTTGAAGTTGCCAACACCAGTGCCATCATATCGTGAGGGAGTAGAGTAAAACCATGAAGGGGCGGGTCCCACAAGGCAACTCTGACTGAGCCCCCCCCCCCCCGTCGACTTTGATGTTTGAAAATTGCGACACATATTTAAAGGCAGCCCCAGTGCACAAAAGTTCATTTGGAACCCCCCCCCCCCCCCCCCCCCCCACCACTCACCGCGACACTGATTCAAGTGGAGAGGCCTGATAATTATACGTTAATTAATGGAAATTATGTTCCTGACATTGAACAGCGAGAAACCGGGTTGGGGGAGGGGTGGACAGTGTTGGACATTTCCTGCTCCCATCACCAATCCCATCCAACAAAAGCAGGTGTGGAAAATCGCAGCCTAGTCTCGGGACAAAGGGGACGCCCATTTAAAGGCTGACGCGAGGAAAATTTGCTTCACTCAAATTTGTGAATATTTGGCATTCGCTACTCCGGTTGCCTGCTGATGGCTCAAGTCATTCAGCAGAGTCAAGGCCGTGATCAACAGATCTCTGGGCACCAAAAGGAATCAAGTTGATGCAAGGATCCAGCCAGGACCTTGTGGAACAGCGAAACATGCTAGGGAGGGGGTAACGTCAACAGTGCTCCTATTTCTCATTGTATTCACACCCCGGCTTAAAAGCAACATGGTGGTATGCTCTAGCTCCTCTTTCTAAGGTTATTGAGCGAGATTGTAATGACAAAGTCAAATCCCTACCAAATTTCCATATTCTTGCACATGGCTCGTGTTGGTCTTTCTCTTTACAATTTTGAATTGTTTATGCAGTGATTCTTTTCTCAGGTCCTCCTAAAAAGATTAGAATACAAATGGAAATCATGTACCACAGCACTATTTCTACAATGTTAATACCAGTCAGAAGATCCGGGTCGGAATTCTCTGCCCGTAGAGATTCTCTGTTCCCGCCAGCAGCACACCCCGGCCCGTAGGTTTCCCGGCAGCATGGGCTGGCTTCAATGGGAAATCCAAGTGGTGGGAGTAGAGATTCCCGCTGCCAGCGAATGGCATTCCTCCGAGAAACATGCGGCTGGGGACCGCAGAATCTAGCCCCTGGTTTCAAATATATCCAAGGCATGTGATGTGGTGCACATTTTGACATCCTAAATTCAGCAAGTTTCTAAATTAACTGTACAAATATATCACCGTTCCTTCACTGTCGCTGGGTCAAAATCCTGGGACTCCCTCCAATAGCACAGTGGGTGTACCTACACCACATGGACTGCAGTGGTTCAAAAAGGCAACTCATCGCCACCTTATCAAGGACAATTAGAGGCTGGTTTAGCATACTGGGCTAAATAGCTGGCTTTTAAAGCAGACCAAGGCAAGCCAGCAGCGCTGGCTCAATTCCCGTACCAGCCTCCCCGAACAGGTGCCAGAATATGGCGACTAGGGGCTTTTCACAGTAACTTCATTTGAAGCCTACTTGTGACAATAAGCGATTTTCATTCATTCATTTTCATTTCAATTAGGGATGGGCAACAAGTGCTGACCTAGCCAGCTAAGCCCACATGCCATTAAAAAATACCTCAAGTCGCACATGAAACGGCAATATCGGGAATTCTTTAACAATTGTACGTTTGACTTCTTTTTAACCTTTTTAAATGACAGCAATTTTTTTTTTATAAATAAAAATTTAGACTACCCAATTATTATTATTTTTTCAATTAAGGGGCAATTTAGCATGGCCAATCCACCTAACCTGCACATCTTTCGAGTTGTGGGGGTGAAACCCACGCAGACACGGGGAGAATGTGCAAACTCCACATGGACAGTGACCCAGGGCTGGGATTCGAACCCGGGTCCTCAGCGCCGTAGTCCCAGTGCTATCCACTGTGCCACCGTGCTGCCCCTAATGACAGCAATTTAATAATGCAAGCATTTGCCTTTGTAGAATGCTATTTAGCATTCCTACGATTGAACTTCCAATTATTTTTTTTAATTTTAGGAGTACCCAATTATTTTTTCCAATTAAGGGGCAATTTAGTGTGGCCAATTCACCTATACTTGCACATCTTTGGGTTGTGGGGGTGAACCCCACGCAGACACAGGGGGAATGTGCAAACTCCACACAGACAGTGACCCAGGGCCGGGATTCGAACCTGGGTCCTCAGCGCCGTAGGCAGCATCAACTTCCAATTATAATGGAGCCTCCGATTATCTACCAGAATGTTCTCAGGATAGAGCCTTGCATTAGTCTACCCAAGGAATAATCTGACAGCATGGCCGAAATTTTTCATCCCTTCCCGCTGGCAAGAGCCATCCCATATTTCTGTTGTTTGCATTAGGTGTTGCTATACAATGTGTGAAAAGTCAGAACTTGGAGATTTATTTATCTGGAATTGTTTGTCCTTTCCAATGCAGCTGGACACCAAGTACTGGAACATTAAAGCAGTTAATCATGCCAGTATGATTTGGGCAGTGATGTGTACATTTATACCAATCAGATTTCAGCATTGACCACTTTTTATGAGGAGAGAGATTTTCCTTTTATACTGGCCCCAAATGTTATTTTGATGTCATACCTGGTCAGAGTCTTCCATCCACACAACACTGTACACATCACCCAAATAGGTATCTCTTTCTTGATCATAGTAACAGGCGTATGAGGATTCCTGTTCATTGGCAGCAGTGGTGGAAAATACTGCAATCAGGAGAGTAGCATTTAATGGAAAAGGGAACAAAAGAGTGATTAAAAAGGTGAAATGCTAGTTTATTTTTCTCTACTAAACATTGATGAAAAATGTGAGAAAAGCTATTGCGTTCCCCATTTCAATAACAAAACATTAACAATGGTTTCACGTTGGCATTGTGCTACCTAAAGACAATTAAGCTATTCCTAAATTTTACTGTAAGTGACACTGCACTTAACGAGCAGCAACAATAAACATATAGATAAAGTGACAAGAATAATTATTATAGGGAATAAGGAAATGTCAACGACATTAAACAAATAGTGTGTGTCTGGCTGCACAGTAGAAGTCACAAAGTATATGCCAGAAATCGAGGGTAACCAATGGGGCAAATATGAATGAGGATCTTAAAGGAATCAATATCAAATAGTCACTAAGTCGTACAGAACTTGAGTATTTCTGAAAAAAGGACATGTTGAAACTTTTCATCTTGCACCCATCAGGACACTTCTCACAAAATATAATACAGAAGAGAAGAAACATTTGAGAAGAGAATGCCAACTGGTTATCAAATGGACTGGATTGCTAGAGGCACTGACGCGGGGAATGCACCAGCTGATGGTGACTGACAAATAACTGCCATGCATTGTTTAAAATTTAAACCAGGCAACTTGACCATGATGGCCAAGGAATTGCCCTGGGTAAAGAATCAGCAAATGGCCGTCACTCATCTTGCTGAGCTGAAACAGGTACAACGTGTATACATGTTCTTTCTGTCCATCTTTTTCAGCAAGAATCAATCTCAGCAAAGAAAAAGTATGACACAAACTTAAGGACTAAAAACCAACATGTTCCCTCCTGATGGCCTACATTCAATTATTTTAAAATGAGGTAACTGCAGAGATGGTGAACGCGTGGCTTACTATTTTCCAAAATTCCTTAGATTGCAGAATAGTCCCAGTAGATTGGACATTAGCAAATTAACACCACTATTCCAGGAGATAAAATAGAGCTCTACAAATCAGTTAGCCTAACATCAGATTCCAGCGTTTTCCCAATGCACCAAGATCACAGTATGATCAGGCAACATCAACATGGTTTTACTGAAGAGTAATCGTTAAGATTTTTGAGGATGTTGGGCAAATAAAATGGAGTCAATAATGTAGTATGCTTGGATTTCCAAAAGGCATTTGATAAGGTGCCACACTGAAGGTTATTACATGGACTCATGGAGTTGGGGGCAAGATGGATGAAGGATTGGTTAAAGGGCAGGAAGCAGAAAGTAGTGATAAATGGTACACAAGTTAGCAGGCTGTGACTAACGGAGAGATCTTGAGTAATGTATCTAATTGTGCTGTCAAAGCCATGTAAGAATTTAAGCTGTGAGGAAGACAAGAGGCCAAACAAAATGTGGGCAGGTTGATGAGTGAGCAACAAGGTGGCAGGTTGAGTATGAATTTGGAGAAGTGTAAGTGTATTATAATAATAGTAGAAAGTCTAAAAAAGCAGAACATTTTTAAAGGGGTGAAACTTTGAAATGCTCAGAGATGGAGGTGTAATCAAACAATGAACAGTAAAATTAGCATGCGGTACACAAGCAATTAGAAAGACAAATGCCACTTTGCCGTTATTGAATAGTGGTTAGAATACAAGAATGAGGAAATCTTGCTACAATTGTATGAGGCATTGGCGACTCCACATCTGGAGTACTGTGCAACCAGGAAGGAGTGCAATTGGGTTAATAAGGAAGTGTTGATGATTTGGCAGCTGGGTTGAGCACTCCTGGGACTATGTATAGCAGAAACCACATTTATAACTGGACAATCTGTTGCGTTAAACCAAAGTACTTTCCTCCCATGAGACCATGGTTGCAACTACCTGTGTAGTGACGGTTAGAGATACAGACAGACTCTGGCTCTGCCTCATTTATGGGAAGCAAAGAAACAGAGAAGCATACTTACACAGTTCCTAATGACCAATAATGAATCATTAGGAGACATATTTAGTCAAGGAATGATGGCTGATGTATGCAAAGACAAACATTAGCTGAGTCCAATTTTTAAATTCAACTAAGATGGATTTAATAATAACACCATATATTGTATTTACTGTGAAACATTTCAAAAACTAAAATGTTATTTACATAATGCTGCATGCATCAATATTAATAAGAGACAACAATCACAATAATATTAGCCTGCTGTGCAAAAGGTTGGTTAAACTCAAGCTCTGCATGAACACTTGTTATAATAAATCAGCTTATAGAGACCCTGGAAATAAAAATGAGAAGGCCATAATATGTAAAGCAAATGTACACTTGGTACCTTGAAATATTTTTTATTGGCAGTGTCTCAAAACCGACAACCTTAGGATTGAGGCTGTGCCAGATTTCAGATCTTTCTGGATTTCAGGTCAGGTGGTTTGGGTCATACCAGGTTGGGTGGGAGGGTCACAGGTCACTCGTAATGTGGGAATAGACCAAAGCGTGAGCGGCAAAGGAGTCAATTAGTCTGGAGTCATACAGAGCCAATGGAGCACCTAGTTGAATTGCCCAGGTAGGTTTTTTTTATTTTACTCAATCAAACTTGACACATGGCACATTCTAAAATGGTCCAGTTTTCAGACAACTCCTGTTTCTGGACAATGGATTTGAGACAGTGCGCCATATTTACAAAACAAAACTGTCAATTCATATTAAAAAGGTCTTTCTGGCATTCTGATATTAAGTTTTATAGCTCCCACTCAACTTTAAACTGCTATAATTTTCATACCATTAATGTCCTCTGGTAGGTCTATCATCATTGATCCAGATTCACAAGCTTCAATGTAAAACACCATCTGTGGAAGCAGCGTAATGGGTCATCAAATCTTAGAATGTACACAAGCTTATTATTGCATCCTTTAAAATGCTGCGCTTAACAAAAACCGTTGAACAATGATCAAACAGCGCTCCCAATTGTACATTAGAAATTTCAAGCCATCAGGGCAACCAGTTTATAAAATGATCACCTGCCAAAAATATGCCACGCACTGCACAATAAGGAAAACTCATATTTTCTGAATAACATGGACACAAATTCAACCAATGCATAGTAGACTGGATTTAGCCAGTCAGACTGTTAGCAGAAGAGCTGAGTGATTGAAAACTATTTGATTTACTAGAACACTATACTTTTAGGGGCTGGTTAATATATTACTGAAACAACTATTAGAGCTTCATAGTTCATCTGTTTTATTAACCAGAGACAAGCAAAAAAAACTTAGATGCGTCAAACACTAGTTCATAAATTTTGCTCAATACCATTTACTTTGATCCTATTTTGTTTTCGCTTCTTCTTTAAATGTGCTGATCTGACCAGAGATACAGCTGACGTGCACGAGAAATAAAACTTGTGCCATAAGTTTGTGCTTGCAGGAAACACAGATGCTGCTTTCCAAATACCGCAAGCTGAGCTTAAAGTTAAAATGTACTCACTTGCTAGCAGAAATTTATACTTTACATATGCCTCAGGAAAACCAAAACTAATCTCACCCAGCAAGAGTTCTTCTTTAATGATAAAGAGCTCACAAGGAAGGAGATACTATTCAGCACAATGAACAAAATTGAGAGAACAAGAGATACTTAGTTGTCCACACTCAGAACTTATTTGACTCCCTCTTTTGGCACAGATCCAGCAAACGAACATCGAGTCAACAGAAAAGCACCCATGTAGGGCAACCAATCTGCCTGCTCAACGTGCACAACTGCCTGCTCATTTGCAGTGAGCAGTGAACATTCCACCCTGAAGTCAAAACACATATTTGACACATACTGCCTCGGTCTTCAAGGAGAGAAATAAAACTTTTAAACCTAACACAGAACAGCATGGCTGACCAGTGTTCATGCCACTGAATTCTCCAACGATTACAATGACATGATGTGAGCAATGTTAATATGCTCATCATCATATTCAAATCCCTCCATGAACAATTTGTTTTTTCAGTATATTTATTACCTTCATCGGCTTTTTCTTTTTCCAAGTAAAACTTGCACTGCAAGATTATTAGACTTGCTGTTCCCAAAATCACAACTGAACGTTTATTTTAATATACAATTTGAACAGCTCGGAGCCTTCATGACATTTTCTCCAAACCCAACAACCATCGGATATCTTTTCGCTCTTGCAATTTTAGTCCTTAGCACAACCCCAATTTCAATCACTCCACCATTGGCTCAAATCGTAAACTCTAATTTCGCTCCCCTCCTTAAGATAATCATTAATCTAACGTCATCGTCTGTCCTAACATCTCCTCTGCAGCTTGGTGATTAATTTGATAAATTCAAGTGAGGTGCCTGGGGATGTTGTATCAGTTAAAGATGCCATGTAAAACAAATTGCTGTTTACACACAATTCCAGTCTAGTATCTCCTTAATCTGCAGGATTTATGGCTTCACGTTTGAATAGAAAAAAAAAGTGGATCAAAATAAAAAAGATTAAAAAATCTTCCTATCTGTTAACTAAAAGTCACCACTAACATACTTTTCTTACCCCACCCCCTAACATTATCTTCCATTCGTAACTAAGCATTAATTAACATTGCTTCAAATTTTTTCTGACTAAACACTTGCAGAATTAGTTTTTGAAATGTGTTACTGCTAAACCAATAGTAATTCTTTTCCTATACAAAATACTGCTCCTATAGTTGGAATTTTACTGTCAAAAACCTCCCTTTATTGCTTTCAGAGAGAGAAGCATCGGCACTGTATTAATTCAGTAAGTTTTACTTCGTATGAAGAATAGAAATTGGAACATTTAGCTAGAGTTGGTCTCCTTAAGTAGGTAAATATGGGCAGGATTCTCCCAACGGGAGTCTACGTGCCGACGCCGGAGTAAAAACCGGAGTGTTTTACTCCGGCGTCGGCGCCCGTTCCCAGACCCCTATTCTACCCCTCCGTGGGGCTAGCAGGGGTGGCGTGCGATTTACAGGGGCGGGGCCTCGGCACAGCCTTGGGTCCTGCGCATGCGCAGTTGGGCTGGGGCCAACTAACGCATGCGCGGTGGCCGTCCTCCCCCCCCCCCCCCCAGGCCACCCCGCACAAACATGGCGGATGGATCCAGGCTCGCCGGCGCAAGAAAGGTGGCCCGCCGACAGAGGCTGGCCCGCTGATCAGTTGGTCCCCATCGCGTACCAGACCACTCCGGAGGCCTCCCCCGGGAATGTAGCCCCCCTCCTCCCTCCATAGGCCGCCCCCAAGCCTTTGCGACGAGTACCCACCGGCAGCGACCAGGTGTGGACGGCGCCGGCGGAACAAGGCCGTTTATACGTGGCCACTCGGCCCATGCGGGCCGGAGAATCGCCGCTCGCGGCGATGCTCAGAGCGGCCCGGCGCAATTCGCGTGGCGCTGGTTTCGGGGGGGAGGGGGAGAATCGCGTGCGGGGGTCGGGGCTGCGTTGTGCGATTCTCCCACCAGAGGGGGGGGGGGAAGAATACCGCCCTTTATGTTTTTTTATACAATTCTTTTTTCCCCAATCAAGGGGCAATTTCGTGAATTGGCCACAACTCACCTCCCCTGCACATCTTTTTGGGTTGTGCGGGGTGACACCCACATAGTCATGGGAAAAATGTAGGTAAATATATGTGATGTTCAGCCCTCAACAGATCAAGTTAGTTAAATTCAACAATATATAAGCTAACTATTTACGGTTAGCAGACCAAGTGCATGACACATCTCAGGTTATCCATTTTGGTAGGAATAACAGCAAAAGGGATTATTATTTAAAATGATAAAATATTAAAGCATGCTGCTGTGCAGAGAGACCTGGATGTGCTAGTGCATGAGTCGCAAAAAGTTGGGTTTACAGGTGCAACAGGTGATTAAGAAGGCAAATGGAGTTTTGTCCTTCGTTGCTAGAGGGATGGAGTTTAAGACTAGACAAAATAACGCTAAGTAGATTTAGGACTGAGCTTAGGAGGAACTTTTACACCCAAAGGATTGTGAATCTATGGAATTCCTTACCCAGTGAAGCGGTTGAGGCTCCTTCATTAAATGTTTTTAAGATAATGATAGATAGTTTTTTGAAGAATAAAGGGATTAAGGGTTATGGTGTTCGGGCCGGAAAGTAGAGCTGAGTCCACAAAAGATCAGCCATGATCTCATTGAATGGCAGAGCAGGCTCGAGGGGCCAGTTGGCCTACGCCTGCTCCTAGTTCTTATGTTCTTATGCCAGACACTGTACTCTAAAGCTCATAAGGCATCTTAGCAGCTTGTAGCCAAGTTCTGATTCTTTTCCTGAGAAAAAAAGGTTGATCTTTCTTATTTCTCCCGTAGTAAAGGCAAGTAAATGCCAAACAGTCCCGAGGCCCACCTCGTTTCTTTCAAGCTTTAGTGAAACAACCATTCAGTCAAAGTTCCATCGTTTCTCCACCCACCACCTCCAATCCCCACATTCAGGAAGAATTTAAGGCTCTACAATACCTTAGCGTACATCTTATTTTTATACATGTATGTAATGGTCTTTTGCAGGTCATCAACTTGAAGCTGAAAAGAAAATCACATTTCATTCAGCATTGTTGTGGAAGACTAGAACGTAATCAAGATTCTAAAAGCTTTTTGATTCATACCAAGGGCAGAATCTTATGGCCACTACATGGCAGGGGCAGTCGGAAAATGCAGCAAGCCATTCAAAGGTATTTTGACTTCGACAGAACTGGAAAATCCTGGTCAGACGGGCTGGAAAATCCAACCCCCCCCCCCCCCCCCCCCCCCCCCCTCCCCAGTGGATAATAATTTACTTTGATGGTAGGCAAAAAATATTATCAAGACTGGATTCCCTAACACAGCCAAACACACACCTCTCAAAATCGGTGGGACAGATAAATAAACCAGAGCCATTTCTCAGAGAAGCAGATGGTGCTTTTAAAACCGTGACAAGCCACAGATGGATGAGATCCACTTAGTACATCGAGAGGACTTGTGGAGATTTAGGTAATCATTAGAAAAATGTTGCCAAGGAAAATAAAGAACATTCATTGGAAAGCTTCCAAGTGCTATGGATGTGACCTGTCTATCACCCGTTTACTACAAATGGATGATTTTTTTGTAATTGACACATAATCACAGATTTCTGCCATGGGTCTCCATGTGGCTGAAAGAGCCAATTCTCAACCTGCAGATTACTGAGCACATGGGCAGGACATCCCATGGTCGAGTGGGATCCAGGTTGCAAGATTTGCTTGCTTTTAATTCATTCTTTGCTGCTCTGCCTCAGTAGCAGCACATTATGACTCAAAATGTGAGGCAGCTCGATAGACAAGTTGTTGCCATTCTGAACACTTGGTAATAAGCTCCTCCCAGTGACTAATTTACCAAAGCTACCATGCTTCAAGGAGAGCTTCAAAGGCGTTATATGGAATGAAAACACTATAAACTTACGAGGTTCTCTCTGTATGTGAAGGTGGACCCCCTTCCCCCACAAAAAATGGGTATTAGACTATGTGAAGATATCTGCTTATGTCAAATGACACATCCGGAATAGGAAGACAAAGGCACTCCGAGTTAAGACAAAGAGTGTAACTAACTATAGGTAAGTGGAAAGGCATTATCAATGCACACACATAAACATTAAAGACATTCATCAGTGAAGGGATCCTCTCTGTGCAATACATTACCAGTTTGGGGATTGTGTTCCCGTTGAAGAGATGCATATTGCATACTGATCTTTAGATCAATACCATGAACCATTTCTTCTATTCAAGAAAAATGCTACATAAATTCTTGCAAGTCAACAGCACTGGTATCACTTTAGAAAAAGTGATTCAACAGATAATCAATAATACCTAAATGCCGTAATGAAAGTGGAGAGTGTTTTCAGGAGAGGTTACTCACATCGCTGTTGGGAAATGCCAAGATTCCATCAGCTCCATGATCAGCAAAATAAACAAATACATGATCGTTGGGACCACTGCCAAAACAAAAATACAGCCAATCAATGAGAATAGAACAACTGCTGTAAAGTGATTCAAAGCTACAAGGACAAGACAAGAATTGTAAACTAGAAAAAGGAATAATTTTTGGATGGCGGATTTTCAAGCTGTGCAGTATGCACCATTTATTAAAATTAAAGACAAAAAATTGTATACAGATTTTTGAAAAGTTGGTGCCATAATTAGTGAAGTTATGTTCAGCAAACTACTCAGGATGATTTTCAATTTGGGACGCATTTACAAGGAGGCGTCAAATTAGCTGCCTCTATAGCAAGAAAATCTGTAGCTCTGAAACATAAGAAAGGTCCAAATAGATATACATTAAATTGCTCAAATCCCGTGCAGATAAATTCTGGAAAAGGGCTTGAGATTAAAAAAAAAAAGAGGCAAAGCACAAGAATTGCACACTGGTGTTACACATAAACTCCTGGTTCCATTCAGCATGCTGCCACTACCTATTAAATTGCTTTGCCTAATTTTTATTTTAACAGTACAAACTAGGAGCGTCATTCTACTAAAACGAACAGAGTCCTATAGCGAGCTTTCTGGTGCTCGCAGCGCCAAGAAACACATGGCTATAAAACGCATTAGATAAGGAGCCAAAAGCGGGAACGCACGGCCGAGACCGCACATAGCCCCCGTTTTGCGCACTGAGGAGCTCCACTCACCGGAACCTGTCACTGCAACGAGAGATCGTAATGCGACCCCCAAGCCCCCCACACCCCCCAAGCCCTAACGCACCCTGCCCAACACCTCTGCAGGGCACCTCCGGCCCGATTGCTGGCGCACAGAAAATTGGCACATTGGCAGTGCCAACCTGGCAGTGCACCTGGCAGTGCCATCTGGGCACCTTGGAAGTGCCAAGCTGGCATCTAGGTGGCACTGACAGGGTGCCCAGGTGGCACCAGCAACAGGGACCACCCTGCCCAAAGTGCATGCATCTGGGAGCCCCCGATCCCCTGGCAGACCCTCAACGCCATTCCACCTGGTCCTCATTTGTGAAGACCAGTACTGAATAGCACTTACCCAAGGTCACCAAGGCAAAGGAATTGATCTCATGCCTCAGGTACCTCAGGAATCTGCACATTAAACTGAGACTTGCTTTAATATGCAAATCTGCTCAAAAGTGATCTCACCCACAATGGGCGGGATTCATATTGCAACGTCTCACGCGATCTCGCGAGACATGGTGGGCCGGGTAGATCCAAGGATTTGGATCTCCCGGTTTCTATCGGCCATTCTGCGCGCAGCGAGCTGCTTTGCCAGCACGGCGTGGGCGTTGGATCACGGTGTCCTAAATGTTTAAGTTCCAAATTTACAGAATATTATACAATTTTAAAATTTAATCATAAAACAGCTTCAGTGGTGTGTCAAAAGATTCGGGAGATGGAACTGGCAATGCAAAGCGAAAGGAATAAATAGGTGCCCGTTATATAAGCACATTTTCCTCGTCATTGAATCAGTGGAAGGGAAATTGGACGAAATGTGTAGAAGTGACCATTTCAGTCATTGTTCCCATCAAAGTAGAATTTCACCCCCACTGTAATTATTACAAAATGGATAACATTCAGTTAATATACCAGGATTTTTTAGTTCGACAAGTGCAATTTCTGGTGCGTTAATTAATGCACTTTGTTAAAAAACAAATTAAGTTTTTCCAATTAAGGGGCAATTTAGTGTGGCCAATCCACATAAAATTACCCCTTAATTGGAAAAACTTAATTTTTTTTTAAAAAACAAAGTGCATTCGAACCCGGCACATCTTTTGGGTTGTGGTGGGTGAGGCCCATGCAGACACGGGGATAATGTGCAAACTCCACACGGACAATGTTCCGGGGCCGGGGTCAAACTTGGCTGCTCGGCGCCATGAGGCAGCAGTGCTAACAACTGTGCCGCCCCAGCCATAGAAATTTTACAAGTAGATAGTTTGTTAAAATGCATCAGAATTTTGCAGGAGCTGATTTGTTAAAATAGTATTGAGCTGCAAATGAAATGCTGGAGAAGCATGATTCAGGTAACACAATGTTGGTTGTGAGAAAAAAATGTAATGCTTGTAAATATACGACCCTCTATTTATACATACTTACAGAAATCACTCATTCATTTTAATTGATAGGAAATTCTGCTGCAAAGAGTTACTTCATCAGTAACTTCAGTAGAGTACCTTGTCAAACAAAACCAAAGAAGGATCCATCCAAGCTATTAAACTAGTTAAGGGGTTGCCATTTTACCTTTTTAAAACTTTGCCAGAACCTTTCCCCTTCACAGCTTCTTCATCGCCTCGTAGAACAGCCAAAAACAATTCTGGGGTCACACTCTGTACATCAGGGACAGAGAAAATAACAGCATTCATCAAATGAGGTATGAATAAAGAACTTTCATTCATAACAGCAAATTTAAATCACCTCAGGATGTCCCAAAATTCTTCGTCGTCAATCAACTACTTTCGAGGTGTGGTTATTTCTCTTTTGACATGAGCACCAATTGCAAGGCCAGAATTTATTGCTCATAACCAATGGATCTTGAGAGGGTCTTGAGCCGGTGTAGTCCATGTGGCATAAGTACACCCACAGTGCTGTCAGGGAGGGAGTTCCAGTGTTTTGACACAGTGTCAGTGAAGGAGCTAGTGCATAGTTCTAAGTCAGGATGGTGTGTGACTTGGGTTGGGAACTTGCAGGTGCTGGTGTTTCCATGTATTTGCTGCCTTTGTCCTTCTAGGTGGTAGAGGCCCCGGATTTGAAAGGTGCAATCGAAGGCCTCTCAAAAAGCTGATGCAGTGCATCTTGTAGATGGCACATATTGCTGCCACTGTGTGCTGGTGGGACAATCATAGAATTTACAGTGCAGAAGGAGGCCATTCGGCCTATTAAGTCTGCACCAGCCCTTGGAAAGTACACCCTACTCCACACAGTTACCCGAGCCTGGAATGGAACCCGGGTCTCTGGAGCTGTGAAGCGGCAGTGCTAATCACTGCATCACCGTGCTGCCCCGCAAGCTTCTTGAGTCAGAGCTTAACTCATCCAGGCAAGTACAGAGTATCCCATAAATCTCCTGACTTGTGCCTTGTTGTCGCTGGACAGGATCTAGGGAGCCAGAGTGAAGTTATCACAAAATTCTCAAGAGTGGAATTTTATGGCCATTCCGGCGGGGGCAGGGCGATAGAATGCAGCAAATCCATTGACTTCTGTGGGATTGGAAAATCCTGCTGGTGAGAGGGACTGTAAAGATCCCACCCAAGCCCCTGCCTGCTCTTGCAGCCTAAGTATTTATATGGCTGGTTCATATTTCGGGATTTTAATTTAACTTTGAAAATAAGTCTGCTAAAGCAAGGTCCCACAGTGAACAACATACAAGTGGCCATGTAGCGATGTTGGTTGATGGACACATTTTAGCCAGGACATCTACCCGAGAGAGCAGACACTAGTTTGGTTTAATGCTTTATCTGAAAGACGGTACTCCCCACACTGCAGCACTCCTTCAGTGTTTGTGCTGAAGTATCAGCTGAGATTAATGTGCCTGCTTCCTGCATGTAGGCTTCAGGGTATATCCCGAGAATCCCTACAATGCAGAAGGAGGCTATTCGGCCCATCAAGTCTGCACTGACCCCCTCCAAAAGACCTCCCCACCTAGGCCCACCCCCCATCCTGGTAACCCCACCTAACCTTCACATCTTTGCAATGTGGAAGGAAAGAAGAGCATCTGGAGGAAACCCACGCCGACACGAATAGAATGTGTAAACTTCACACACCAGAATGGAACCAGAGTTCCTTGCGCTGAGAGGCAGCAGTGCTAACCACTATGCAACTATGTGTCATCACTGAACTAAGAGAGAGACCCAAATATAGTTCAAACATTATGTGAACTGCTCACAGATAAGAAGCGGCAGAAAAAAAAAAATTGGTGTTTGCAGAGAGCATTTGTGCACTGAAGTGCTGCTCTAGTACATTTGAATTCAGTCCACATGCTAACAGCTTGTTCAATTCAGTATTAGCAAAGATCAAGTACCAAGTTACAGAATAGTGAAAGAATATTTCAATCTATATTCACAGATAATTGAACCTCCCAATTTGGTACATAGGGAAAATTACAACTGCTAACATTTTGTTTGTGCTTATCACACATTTCAGTCATGGGTGTAATGGGTGTTAATAGTTAAACACCCCCTGACATCTGCTCAGAGCGTTGTAATTTTACCAAGTAAATGCAAGCTAACATTTTGATGTGACCATCATTAGGTTACTTTTCTTTTGTTAAAATACAAATACTCCGATTGAAGGGTTACCTCTTGTACATAATCCTTGAGTACTCCTTTGTAAACATCTTTTCCATTGGGCTGGTTAATAACAATACCCTTTGTAGGATTCCTGCCAGTCAAGCAAAATAAACACACAAGTTCTTCAGTTACTGGGCATTCACAAACAAAGTTTCTTTCAACTGTTTCATAATATACTTACTCCTCATTCTGGGCCAAGTCGTCGTACATCATGACGATAATCCGTTCATCAGGTACGCCATGCTGGTGGACAATCTGGTAGGCATGGCATATATCGGCCTATTGTAGGGGTAAAACTCTATTAGACCAAATATGTATCTATATATTCATTCCAGTTATAAAAGTGCCTTGAATATAAAAAAAGCTACAGGGATGACCACTTATGAAAATTACATTGGGTATGTACGAAATAGAATGGGTTATAATGTACCCAATAAAGGTATGTAACTCCAAGCAGACAGAGAAAGATTAAATGCTTCCCTAACACACAGGAATTAAGGGTTATTCTCCAACTATCCATACCGGACGAAAGTGGATGACAGGAATAGTGCTACAAGGTGTAGCCATCTAAGATGGCCACCTGCAAAGCACTATGGGAATTATGGCCAACCCAGGACTCAGACAGATACACAGTCTATGTGTATCTAAAACACAAGTAACCAGACCTGATTGAAACCCCGCTCGTTTGCATTTTAATGGCCCATTTTCCCAGGACAATAGAACTCCAATCAAGTCTGAGGGGAAGCTCGGAGGGGTTCTAAAAGTCATGGGCACTATTTATTATGCACTTTCAAGAACTGGATACCATCGAACATTAGTTTGGGGGGTGGGGGGGAGGAAATGTGTATATTAAAAATGGCTATGGGTAATCCCCGATTCCTTTTTTGTCATTTGTTTATGTTAACAACGGGTTGATGTTTGGGGGTTGGTAGGAGGATGGGATTGTTGTTATTGTTATGGGGTTTGATATATTTGTTATTGATTAATGTTTGTTGATGGTGGGTGTAAATTCGGGAGAAAAATTGTGAAAAAGGAGAATAAAAATATTTTTAAAAAAGAGAACTCCAAACAAGTAACCGGTACAGCCACAGACTGATCGGCGCCACTCCCCTTACTCAGAAAGCACAACTGCCAAGGTCAATGACCATTAAGGACCCGCCCAGCTACCAAGGCGCCCGCCCCTTTATTGGCCGAAATTGGAGAGAGTGATCAGAGCCCTGTCGAACTATTGGGTTCAAGGTTAAGGACCGCCCCAAAGAGCGCAAAATCCCAGAGGGGTAAAAGAGAGCACAGCCATGTGTTCTGGCTCTTTTGGATCCGGCCTGTGCCAACCCAATTGCAGCAGGAACAGCCAGCCAGGTTCAAGACCAACGATTGCTACCTGACAGATGAGCCCAGCAGAGACAGAGCCACTTTCTTCGAACCTGCCAAGTGAAATCTAGATAAAGGCCTTATCCATTTGCACAGTGCCTGTTGCCCTGAAGTTAAGTATAGGTTATTGTAGCTGATAGGTGTAGTTTGACTCGTAGTAGACATTGTGTTTGCATGTTAAGATAACTCTTGTGTATGTAAATAAACCATCTTTTGAACTAACTAACTGGTTGTGTGGTCATTTGATCGATACAAGGGAAGGCTTGTCATTCACTAAGATAAATAGAAATACCCACAGTATTGGCGACGCTGTTGGGACCGAAACAGAGCAACAAAGGCATGCGCCTAAATCCATTCACACTCGCCCCTAGTACGCCCCCCCCTTCAAAAAGCTCTGAATATAGATTAACGTTGCCAAATATCTGACTGTCCAGAATCTCCAAGAATTAAAGATTACTCTTCAACAGAATACAGATAGCAACAGAAATCATAAGGCCTTAACAGCATACCAAAATATAATAATCAAGTAGACTGGGGGGTATTCTGCGAGCAGCATTGGTTGGAAGCTCTACCTCTGCTCTCCAACTCGAATGGCAGACCCTACCCTCTTTGGCAAACAACCAAATTGCAGAGTGGGATCAGAGTGGTATAAAGAGGGGGATCTCTTATCCAACTACACATGATGAAGGTGGGGTTATCTCAGACAACGGAGGCTTCAAAAAGTTCTTCAGTAATCTATGGCTCGAGGAAAGGCACCTCAATTGTTGAATTAGAAACATTTCAAACACAATAAAGAACACTAGGATGGCCAAAAATAGCAATGAAATGCAAATTCTAAAATATTTACTCCAACTCATGCACTGTAACATCCTGCGAGTTTGATTAACTGTCAATGAGGTAGAATGGTGTTTTTAGATAAGGTATAGTGACTGAAGGGCAGTTTCTGTTTTATTTAGACTTGGTTGCCAAGTAGGCACGGCTAATTGAATTTGCTCATAGAAATAATACAATCTTGCTTCAACGTGCCTAGGCATGGTTGCTCAAACGTTCATTTCAACATCATACAAGATGCAACTAGAAAGCAGGTTAATAAACTTGAATCATGAACAATCATTTCCTCGATAACTGCATGTCATCCATGCTATTCAACCTAGTGCAGTACCTGATGCCTGTAGTTGTACCACCCGTTAGATCCAGCAACAAGTACGACCCAGTGTTTGCCTCCATTTTCCAGCTCTTCCAATGGAATAGCGTCGCCGTTAGCCAGGAAATGGTTTAGCACTAAAAGTCCTAGTGCCAGATATTTCATCCTGCCGTCAGTCAACTAACTGCAGAAGCAAACAAAAGGTCAATTAATTTGACTCAAAATTCTTAATGCATCATAAACTATTACAAATAAATAAGTTCTTAACATTGCATCTGAAGGACAGCAGCCAGCTAACAAAGCACAAGGTTGCTTAAGTTTTATTGAACTTGCCTCGAGGAAGGTGGAAATTCAGGGCAGTTTTGTATTGCCTTTGTCAGTTGTGCCGAAATATGTTTTGCCTCAAAGTTCAATAAATTCCCCGCCCCCAAAAAAAACACAGCTCCAAAAAAACAACACCCCAGCTGCGCAGTAATGTGGTTTGAAAAAAAAAAATAAGACAGTCAAACTTCCTAACCTCGGAAAGTTACATGACCTCAAAACACAGGTGAATTTTTGTTATGTGAAGCATTTTCTTAAAGCAAAACACGGATGTTTCTTTCCTCCTCCCCCCCGCCTACTGCAATACAGCATTACATTAGGCTACTTCCTGCATGGATTTCTCCTGTTAACTGGGCACACGCTGAAAGCAGCAATGTTTGGGGAAACCATTACATTGAGGATAGAATTAGTGAACATCTTACAGCCAATTCATGGTAAGCATTGCAGTGATAGATCCATTAGTAACATCAAGTCAGCACATTTAGGTGAGCAGAAATAATTTAATCAACAATCTAAAGAGGCTGATTGCATCTGAGCTGAACCCTCCAAATGATCATTTGTAAAGCTCCCTTATAACCTTGTCGCCTTGAGGGCACACAGATAGTGCAAGTGTGAATTACAAGGCACAACAATACTTACCTTATAAATTAGCAAACCTGATGCGCTGTAAGCCAACACCAATGGAAATTTACTGTCATGACATGTACATAATGGGGAGGTCAATGAGTGCATATTGCACCTTTTGAGTCATTTCAACTTCAAGCAGCATCATATACGATCCTGGTGGTAGAAATTTTAAAAAGAAACTCCAAGCTTGTTGCTGGCCTACGTTATATCAATTTCTATGGTTCGCTGTGTGGCCACCCAAGATGGCGTTCTGCAAGGGATACTGGGAGAAGTGGCTAAATTTGAGGACAAGCAGGCTGCAGCTCAAATAAACACTAAACCTGCAGCCCAAACTCTTGCAATACACAGGAAAAAGGCCATCAGCAGGCCATTCTGGGACAATAGGGCTTGCATGTTAATTTCACCCACAGTAGCATGATGGTTAGCACAATTGCTTCACAGCTCCAGGGTCTCAGGTTCGATTCCCGGCTTGGTTTACTGTCTGTGCGGAGTCTGCATGTTCTCCCCGTGTGTGTGTGTGTGTGTGTGTGTGGGGGGGGGGGGGGGGGGGGGGTTTCCTCCGGGTGCTCCGGTTTCCTCCCACAGTCCAAAGATGTGCAGGTTAGGTGGATTGGCCATGCTAAATTGCCCTTAGTGTTGGGTGGGGTTATGGGGATTGGGTGGAGATGTGGGCTTGGGTAGGGTGCTCTTTCAAAGAGCCAGTGCAGACTCGATGGGCCGAATGGCCTCCTTCTGCACTGTAAATTCTATGATTCTAACAGACACAACGGTGCCTACCTTCCTTATTTGGAAGGGCCTATGTGCCCCGGACAACTACGGGCATGGCCACTAAGGGCACGCCACACAATCAAGGTGCCAGGCCCTGATTGGACTTGATCGATCAGGGTGATCGAATCCTGATCGATTACTTGGTGGCCCACCAGGGACCACCCAAAAGAGCGTGAAATCTACAAGGATAAAAGATGCTGCGCAACCCTACGATCTCTCTCTGTACAGCAGCAACCGAACAACAGTGATCGTCACCAGCCAATGCGAGAAAGATCATCACCCTACCAATAGAAGGAAGACCAGAGCCAGGAACAGACCAGACCAAGGACTGAACATTGAGGACTACAAGATTCAGGATAACAGATAAAGGCCAATATCTGTCCGGTGCCTGCTGTCACTCTTCAAGTTAAGCTAAGATCTTGTATGAACTTGCTCTGTAGTGTAATTTATGTTGAGAATGTGACTATGTAACTATAACATTGAGTGCATGTAAATAAATATTGATTGTTTAAAAGGAACAGACTTGCAGTCATTTGTCCACCGTACGGTTAAGACACACTTTCAGCAGCAGCTGACAATCTTAGGTAATTATTGCCGCAGGGGAAGAAGTTGCAGCTGTTCCGTCCTCTGCTACCTCAGCACTGTTAAAGCAAGAAATATCTGACTATAAACAGCAGACTTTGCAAATACCATTGTTAAACTAATAGTGCAGCATGTCGCGTCTAACTGATGATATGGAAACTGCCCCATTTAAGAAATAAAATTCAATCTGATTGTACTGGTTCTCATTACCTGCTGTTATTCCTTTAAGACAATAGAAGGTAAATAAATTGGGAGAAAAATTGCAGAGGCAAAGGAGGACGAGCTCAAGAGTTGGGGTGGCACGGTGGCACAGTGGTTAGCATTGCTGCCTACGGCACTGAGGACCCGGGTTCGAATCCCGGCCCTGGGTCACTGTCCGTGAGGAGTTTGTACATTCTCCCAGTGTCTGCATGGGTTTAACCCCCACAACCCAAAGATGTGCAGGTTAGGTGAATTGGCCTCGTTAAATTGCCCCTTAATTGGAAAAAAATGAATTGGATATTCTAAATTTAAAAAAAAAGAGTTGGGAGGTTGGATTTTAAGGGAATGAATTTGAGGCCTTTTGGGGGGCGGGGGAGGAGGCCGGAAGAGATTGTGATACTTGACAAGGGATGAGATTGGAAGAAGGGGAGGGGTTAGAAGCAAAGGTGGAGTCAGAGAAAAAGGGAAAGAAGGATCCAGAGGGGCACTGGTATCCAAGAGTTGTTAAAGATTGTGATTCCGACACCCTGATGGAACCATCAATTCACCAGACACGTGTTTCCGATATGAATCTAGGCTTTAATTGACTTACTTCAGAGCCAGCCTGTTACCCGTTGATGAACTCTTAGTGAACTCAGGCTGAAAAAAAAAGGACAAAGTTTCTTTTGAAGTGTCATAAAAGACAACGGGTACGATTCTCCAGCCGCGTTGCGCTCAAGCGAGAGCACAACGTGATCAGAGAATACCGGGAGAGGCCTGCAGTGAATCTCCCGACAGCCTCCGCGCCTCGTGGGATTCATTAAAGTCCTGCTAGGGAGGCTAGAGACGGAACTCCGTCCCAAATGGGCGGGATCGAATGGCGTTCACGGAAGTAGGTCGGAAACCTATTTATGACCTACCTGTCTGGGATCCATCGGCCTCCGTCGATTCTCCAGCCTCCGCAGGGAGGTCCAGACAAACGTGGACCAGGCAGAACAGCACCGGGGGGTCTCACAGACCATCAGAGACCCCTGGGTGGTCAGCTTAAGTGCAGGGTGGGCCCCGTGCAACTTGGCACTGCCCAGCTGGCACCTTGGCACTGCCACCAAGGTGCCTGGATGGCACTGCCAAGTAAGGAGCACTGCCTGGGTGCCCGAGTGCCAGGGTGGTGAGGGGGCCATGCTCATGAAACAAGGGTGGGGAGTGCATGGCAGGCCTCTGGAAGGTTGCGGTGTGTAACGGGGCTTGGACCTGAAGAGGGAGGACCACCCACCCACCCAAGGACCCCATTAGCGGGGTGTGGGGTAGTGGCCATGGGTGGGGGACCCACAAGCTCACTTAAAGATCGGGGTACCCTTTCAAAATGGTGGCCTGATCTCAGAGTTCAGCACCCCAGTAAGTGTGGGCTAACCGGTGAGAGATTCCCAGGGCCCAAAAACGTGACAGTGTCATTGAATAGCGGTGGGGAACTTGGCGGCAGAGCCGGCGGGAAACTCTCTGAAAAACCCAACGCAAATTAACTTGGAACGCTTTTGGGAGAATCGCACCCAAAGGATGAAATGGTACTACAGAACAGAACAGAACAGGACAGTTTTGAGAAAAAAAAAGTGAGATTGAAAATAATGGCTACGGTCTGCATAGTCATGAACTACTCAAGTGTCTTTTGAAATCACTATTGGGAAAGCGTTGACAAGGAGGCAGGGGAACAAAAACTACCGATGAAGCATTTACTCCCTAAGTTCAAGACCCTATGCCTATTCCAGTTTCAAATCCAGCACAGAGTTAGGGAATTCCCATCAAAAGGAACTTTTGATGAACAAAAAAAAATCAACTTCTGGAAAAGACAACAAAATTTTGGGAAAAAAAACTTGTCTCCAGAAATTGCAGCTTACAATCGGCCTCAACTCGTGAGATTTCAAGACCGCCGTTGAAAATTCTGCCTCAGCCGATATCTTTTTAAACCTTTTATACTTGGCTAAGCTCCTACTATATAACTTGTTATTCTGCTGCGCGTGTGTGTGTGTGTTTGTTGGGGGGGGGGGGGGGGGGGGTTTGTTGGTGCAGTCAGGACAGGAATTTACCTTTTTAAATATCTTCACCTGGATGGGACTTTACTTTAGCTCAATAATAAATTAAGCCCTTTGTCTTTTACATTGGACAGGGGTTCTTGAATTTGTTCATTTGCAATTAGAATGTAAATGGTTAAGCAAAGCCACTGGGTCCTCCATCCTGATAAATTCACAAAACCCTGTTATGTTCAGATCTCGAATGGCAAAATAAGGAATGCAGATTCACCTGTCCTCACGTGGTTGTGATGCTCCCAAGGTTGATTGACTTTGTCAAGACCTGTCTCAGATTGCTTGCATACTATATCCCACAATTACATCTGAACAAATACTAACCACTTCCACCATCTCTCTCAATTCTCTTTCTTCTGTAGTGTAGCAACATTGAACTACTGTTTATTTAAAATCTAACAAATTGGCAGAAATGTTAATTATTCAACATCCGAATATATACACATTCATACAGACACGCACAAACTCAAGAACAGATTGTGATTATAAAAAGGATATCTTCCATTGATCTCCTCGGGCTGGAATTTTCCACCCCGCAATCTGGTTTCTGGCAGCGGAGATGGTTCGCCATTGGGATCTTCAGTCCCATTGAGGTCTGTGGCATTTTGTATGGATAACGCTGCCAGGGAACCCACCGGGGGGGAGGGGGAGAGGGGGGAGAGAGAGAGAGAGAGAGAGAGAGAGAGAGAGAGAGAGAGAGAGAAGACCAGAAAATCCCTAAGAGTTAAAGAGTTCTCGGTCACACTCGATTTTTCCTAGAATCAAATATTGAAACTGTTTAATCCTCCTCTTTGGGTCCACTGAAGCAGAGTCTGGGGATTTTAGGAAGGCCAATTAGTTATTAGTTATTGTTTGCAGCAGTTACATTTCTCTTGTTCCACTCCAACTAATGTGCAATGTTGAAACCCTGTAGCAAACTCCTGGCCAAGTTCTCAGGTAGAGAAGTCAAGGCCAATCCAAGTCTCTGCCTACTCATGTTTCTTAGGCAGGGTCTTGTTCCTTCACTGGTCTGGATGTTTTCTCTTTTCTGCTCCAAAGATGTGTCTTAATAATCTCATCAGATATCTAGTTTATATAATTTGACCAAGCATCTCTTTCCCAAATGGTTTGGGATGATTCTACCATTGTCAAACAATGGGGCCCAAGTATAGCCCATTCACATACCACTGTGATTATTCAGAACTTTTTCCACACCCATTATCTGGATTCCAACTTTAGTCTTCAAGTTTCAAAACTATTGTGAAACAAATGTATTTAATTACTTGGAGAAGGTCAGCAAGTACAGTTAAAACCCTTATTTCCTTAGCTTCCAAAACTAAAAGGACATTGCTTCACACAGAATAAAATATGAAAACAGCGGCGTTAAAATACTCATCACCAAGATTGACATTTGAAACATTGTTAAAAATGGTGAGGTTACTTCTTTGGATCACGTATGTAGGTATTTCTCCACATTTAATATTTTTTCACTTTTTGTTTGTCCTCAAATTCTTGACTTTCGGTGTTTCATCAAATTACTTAACACCAACACATTGGAACTAGCATCCTGTCTGGTCTGGGTGCCCAACATGGCTTCATAGTTGTTCGGCCTCTTCTTTAGATATAACATTGTGACCTGGTATAATGAACTGGGATGGGAGTAGCGCACTCCAAAATCTAGACTGATTTCAAAAGTTATTCCAAACCTACTCTGCTTCATATCAAAAGCAATAATTTTAAACGATGACACCTTCTACTGGTCTGGGAAGCCTGTTGGGACAAGGCATGAGCAGAGAGCAAACTTTTCCTTCAGAAAGAAATTGGTTCAGGCAATTGGTGCAACCGAGAGTCACTCAGAAAACTCTTGCCCTGTGCGTATGGTCATGCGAGAGTACCTTTAAGAAATGGATGTTTAAGCAATGTACCTTTAAGAAAATAGTGATGTCAGAGAGTGGGTGGAGCAGAGCTCAGTTCGGCCATTTTGAGGTTAGTTCTGAGCTTTTAGTTTCAGTTTGAGAGAGCAGCTGGGAGTGTTTGTGTGGTTTGCTGAGAGCTGCAGGAAGGAAAGGAGCTGGTCTAGTGATTTCTGCAAATCCAAAGACTATAAATATATTGAATGTAACCTGTTGTGCTCCTATTTTTGAAGGGTTGAAGTCTTTTGGATGTTTAAAGGAACAGTTTGCAGGATTGGGTAGTGTTGTATTATTTTCGGGGTTATCTTTGAAGAGGTGTTAAGAGATCCAATGTTTATTTTAAAAGGTTAACTTGAGTTCATGGAATAAACACCGTTTTGTTTTAAAAACCACGTGTCCATAATTGTAATACTACACCTGGGGAACAAGCCGTGTGCTTCAAAAGCAACAATCCATTAAAGGTGGGAGTTGGGTGAACTCCGTGATACATTTTGGGGTTCTGAAAACACCTTTCCCATAACAGTATACTAATAAATCCACCAGTTTGGTACCTTCATCAGTATTTACACTCCAAGGATGTCCTACAAGTTAGAGAAAAGGGAGAGATTCTATGATGAACTTGATCAATTATTGAAATGAAAAAATCTTTATTTTAAGAGACTTCAATGCACAGGTTGGAAAAGACATTTGGTGCCCAAGCGCAGGTGACCGTGAATGACTGTATTGGAGCTATGAATTCAAGTGGATAATTCTACAGCAATCAGAACTCAAAGTCATCAGCTACATGTTTGTTCCTATGAAAGACAGATAGAAAGTGATTATGACAAACATCCCTGATCCACCCACTGACATTAACTTGATTGTCCGATGTGGAGGTGTGCGGAATGTCCAAATAAGCATGGTTCCGAATGTGGAATCGATTCTGCCCTTGTCCATTGTCAATGTTCCATTCCATTCGAAACAAAAACAAAGGCACAAACAGGGAGGTAGCCAAGGAAAAACGTGCAACTCCTCTAGGACAGAAAACCTTTTAGCTTTATGCAGTTCACCACAGACATTATACTAGTTACACCCAGAGCACCTATTAACTGTTCCTTGGACATTTAGGGAATTTGTTTGCGCATTATTGCTGTTCCAATTCAATCTTCTGCTGTAATAGCCAGATCTGCTAAATGTGCTTTCACTTCACCTTTAATACTTTAATTATAACATTACCTTGCCCCAACATAGTGGACCATTTTGAAATTGGGCAATTAGTCCTCCATTGCTCGCGTCACTGCAGAATGTCCCATCTGTTCCACGAAGGCTGAAGGTAATTATGCCAGGAATGTTTTCAAGGCAGCAGACATCAGGTCCAACAGGGTCTCCCTTACCAAGAGTCGAATACCAGTGGGAAACATTATCCTGTCCACATGAGACACCTTAGCGCTATTCTGCTCAATTTTTTTTTTTTAAATTTAGATTACCCAATTATTTTTTCCAATTAAGGGGCAATTTAGCGTGGCCAATCCACCTACTCTGCACATTTTTGGGTTGTGGGGGCGAAACCCACGCAGACACGGGGAGAATGTGCAAACTCCACACAGACAGTGACCCAGAGCCGGGATCGAACCTGGGACCTCAGCGCCGTGAGGCGGTTGTGCTAACCACTAGGCCGTGCTGCCCTGTATTCTGCTCAATTTAAATGCTAGTACAGGGATCCACAAACCTTAAGAAATCCATGATCTATTCTTCTGTGGAATTACCATTTGTTTTCTGAAATCTATCAAAGTATGACCAGGCCTCACAGATATGTATCAAATCATCTTCCATGTGGATTTCATCCAAGAATCCAAAAAAGGTCCACACCTTCATCACAATTCAACTGATGGGCATCCATCTTACAAAATACTACTTCTTCGAGAAAATAACAACAGCTATGCCATATCTTGTTTCCTCTTTGGTCGGGATGTAATCTGTGTTGCGATGTCCACTTCGTTCTTCCACTGATTGGAGGGGAATCACATCCCACCAATTTACACTTGCTTTCTGGTCACCAGGATTTAAAACAATTCCAAATGGAAATCTATAGTTTACAGCCATCACCTTTTGGGTTACCATGCCATACTATACCAGGCTCGTTGATAAAGGATAGAACTGGAGCCAATCTTCACACGCCTTTATTTAGAATCACACATTACAAGCATGCATCTCCGAAACCAATAACCAGTCTGCGTCCATTTATTGTAAAATAAGTGATCCCCAGTTAGTGTCCATAAACCGCACATAATTAAAGTTATTATTTTTATAGTGCCTCAAGACACTTCACAGAAGCATTATAAAATGGTGGCATGTCACACAAGGAGGTAGTGGATCTGCTAACCAGAAGCTTGGTCAAAGAGATGGGTTTGAAAGGGAAGGAAGGTTGGTTGTGAGGCAGGGAAGGTATTCCAGAGTTTGGAGCCGAGGTAACTATAGGTGCAGGTGGATTACAAATCAGCTATTTGTCAAGAGGACAGATTTGAGAAATGCAGCTATTTTGGTGGGTTGTGGAGCTGACTGCAGATTAGAGAGATAGAGGGGGACGAGGCCATGGAGGGATTCGAAAACAAAGATGAATCAAAATGGTCCTGGACCAGAAACCAATGTAGGTCACCAAGCACAGAGATAATAGCAGGAACAGGGCTTAGTGCGAGTTAAGACACTGGCAGCAGATTTTCCACATGACCTGAAATTTACAGAGGGTAAAATCCAAGCGGCTAGCCAAGAGTACATCTGAATAGTCAAGTCTAGAGATAATGAAGGCCAAGCATGAATGAGGGTTTCAATACAATTAACAGCTTCTTTAGCTTGTTTGGCCATTCTATTAGATCATAACTAATCTGTACCCCAACTCCACTATTTATTGATCCCCTTGCCGAATATAGACTATCAATCTCTGTTGAAACAATTCCAGCATTTTGAGAAAGAAAAAAGAGTGTTCCATTGTGTGTGTGACCATGCTTCCTAATTAGTCAATAGTTGTAAACTATGGATTCCATTCTCAGTACAAGTTTGTCAGTTAATTAACTAAAGGCCAAGTAAAATTAATATAAGTAAATTAAAGCCAACATATGATGTAAAGTTGTGGCAGGGCAATTTGGACATGTGGTATGCATGCCCTGTAGTATGTGGGAAGTCAGGGACTTCCGGTTGCTGCATGTAGGTGGAGATCACATGTTTGGTGACTCCTGCCAAAACTGTCTTTTATGATCTTTTTAAGCCCAGTTTTCAGTGAAGATTTGTTCATGAAGAGATGCGAGGTGTCTTAGGGCACTTAAGAATACCCACCCGCTGATAACGAAGGTGGATTGGAATATGGTGCTGGACCCAAGGATGGATAGATCGAGGCCACGCTTGCTGGCCTCCTTGGGTTGGGGGGGGGGGGGTGCAGGCAAGGTGTTAGGGGGGTTTATGAAGGAGATGGGAGGGGTGGGCCAGTGGAAGCTTTTTCACCCTAGGGACAGGGAGTATTCGTTTTTATCCTCAGTGCACAAGGTGTTTTCAAGGATTGACAATTTTGTGGTAGGGAAGGCGTTGCTGGCAGGGGTAAAGAAGGCGGAGTACTCGGCGATCATGCAATCGGATCAGGCGCCGGACTGGGTGGATGTGGTCCTGGAGAAGGGCCCGGCCCAGAGGCAGGCTTGGAGGCTCAATGTGGGCTTGTTGGCAGACCCAAACATTTGCATTAAGGTGGTGTGTTGGAGTAGTAAGTGGAGTTTAATCAAACCGGAGAGGGCTCACTGTCAAGAGTCTGGAAGGCATTGAAGGTAGTGAAGGAGGAGGTCATCCCCATTTAAGGCAAAGGTGGATAGGGAAGTGCAGGAGGAGTAGCAGCATCTGATAGAGGAGTTTTTGGAGGTGGATGGAAGATACACGGGGCCGGGTCGGAGGAGCCATTAGATCTAGAGGAGGTGAAGGTAGTGATAAGAAAATGCAGTGGGGCAAGGTGCCGGGGCTGGATGGGTTCCCGGTAGAGTTCCATAAAACGTTTAAGGACAAGTTGACGCCACTGATGGTGGAAATGTTTGAAGATGCAATGGCGAAGGATGCAGAGAAAACATTTGACAGAGTGGAGTGGAGATCTGTTGCACTATTACTGGGTGGGGACTGCAGAGAAAGTGCAGGGCTGGAGGAAGGAGTCGGAGGCTTTGTGGGTGCAGACGGAGGCGGGGTCCTGGGCACTGGCAACGCCACCTCTGACACTAGCCCCAGGGAAGTACTCCGCGAATCCGGAAGTGGTAGCCACGCTGAAGATCTGGGGGCAATTTAGATAGCACGAGGATGATGCCATTCAGGGGGAATCATGGGTTTGAGCCGGGGAGGATGGATGAGAGGTTGCGGGGATGGGAGGAGAAAGGGGTAAAAGAGATGAAGGATCTGTTACTGGTGGGGAGATTTGCAAGTTCAGAGGAGTTAGGGGGTGAAGTATGGTCTGCAGCATGAGGGCGGCTTTAGATATATGCGGGTTCGGAATTTCACGAGAAAGACTTTTCCGGTTTCCTGGTGACGCTGCCCTCCTGATTGTTGGAGGGGTCATGGCCGGTGGGGGGCTGGAGAGTGGGATTGTCTGAGCGATTTATGGTAGGATTGTGGAGGAGGAGAGTCAATGGAGGGGAATGAGGCAAAGTGGGAAGAAGAGTTGGGGATGGTGTTGGAGGAAGGATTTTGGTGCCAGTGCTGTGAAGGGTCAATGCCTTGACCTTGTCTGTGAAGCTGGAGGTCAGCTTCTCCTCCCCAGTGCATCAGTGCGGTTGTTGGCCCTGCTGGAGTTTTTGGTCTTGGAAAAGGTAAAGCTTTCCCTAAAGAGGGGCAGTGGGAGGTCCACCAGAAGTTGCTGCCAAGGGGGTGGGGGGGCTGTTCATTAAAAAAAATGTCAAAATATTGATAATGTTGAATAAAAATATTTTCAGAAAAATGTGGCGCATCATGGACGCTAAAGTGATCTAGACGATCACATGTGCAGGAAGTGTGTCACCATCTACAGAAACATGAGTTCTGGGTTTCAGAGTTTGAGATGTAGTTGGAGAATGTGGCTTTTCCACAGAACTGAGAGCTATGTGGATAGCGCGTTCAGAGATGTGGTCACACTGCAGGCTAGGCATAAAGGAAATAGATGAACGCCAAACTACCCACAAGAACCAGGCAGGTTGTGCAGCACTCCCATGAAGTCCCCGCGCCAATTGGTTTTCCGTATTGGATACAGACATTGGTTCCTTGGAGTCCAGACAGAGCCAAGTTCTTGGCTCCATGGGAGGCTCAGCTGTACAGGAGTGGAGCAAGCAGAGCAGAAGAGCAGTAGTGATAGGGAATTCATTAGAAGAACAGACAGGTGTTTCCGTGGCTGTAGACGTGACTCCAGGATGGCATATTGCCCTCCCTCGTGCCAGGGCCAAGGATGTCGGCTGCAGGACATTCTTCTGGGGGGGGGGAAGGTGAACAGCCCGAGGTCATAGACCATGCTTGTAGGACCTAAACAGGAACAGGGATGAGATCCAGAAAGCTGATTTCAGGCAGCTAGGAAGGAGATTGAAAAGCAGGACCTCTAAAGCAATAATCTCAGAATTACTTCCAGTCCCACGTTCTAGTGAGCACAGGAGGTGGTGAATTGAGTGATTGAACTCATGGCTGGCGGACTGGTGTACGAGACAGGGCATCAGATTTCTCGGGCATTGGAACGGGTTCTGGGGCAGGTGGACCCTGTACAAGGTGGGCTACGTCTTAGCAGGACCAGGACGAACAGCTTCGCAAGGAGATTTGCTAGTGCAGCTGGGTTTATATTATATTGACAGTAGGGTGGGAATCTGAAAGGGAGCTCAGATTCAGGGGAAAGCAAAATGGGTAAAGGGAAGTAGGAGAGCAGAGTGCAAAAATAGAACACAGAACACAGCATCAAATACAATCCAAAATGAGAATGTTACAAAAGCAGAAATAAAGGCAGAATGCACATAGCATTTGCAAAGAGGTTAATGACTTGAATGCAGAAATTGAAATAAACAGGCATGATTTAATAGTCATTGCGGGGATGTGGCTACAGAGTGACAAAGATCGGGAACTGAATATCCAAGGATATTCTGCATTTAGACGGGATAAGCAAAAAGGAAAAGGATGCTCTTAAAATAAGGGATGAAATTAGTACATTGGTTAAGTCAGGATCCCAGATCAAATAATCAAGATGTGGAAGCAGTTTGGGTGGAGCCAAGAAACAGCAAGGGGCAGCGAGCATTGGTGGGAGTTGTTTTTAGACCAGACCACCAAATTGTAGTGCTAATGTTGGGCAATTGGGTATAAATCAGGAAATTGGATATGCATGTAACATGGGCAATAACAGTAAATACAGTAATAATGGGCAACTCCAATTTACACAGATTGGATTAATCCAATCAGCATTAATGCTGTGGAGTAGAAATTTCTGGAGCTTGTACGAGATGGATTTCTGGAGCAGCATGTTGAGGAGCCAACCAAGGATAGAGCTAGTTTAGATTTAGTGTGGTGTAATGAGAAAGGGCAAATAAATAGCCTTGCTGTAAAGGAGCCTTTGGGAAATAGTGACGATAATATGGTACAATTTTGCATTAAGTTTGAATGCGATATAGTTCATTCCGAAACTAGGGTCTTAATTCTGAAGAAAGTAAATTGTGAAAGTAGGAGGGACAATTTGGTAATATGGTGGACTGGGAAAATACATTAAAAGATTTGACTAGCAATGGGTAGTATTTAAAGAAATATTACATGGTCTACAACATATATACATTTCGCCAAGGCACAAACACCCAAAGGGAAAGGTAAATCGACTGTGGTTAACAAGTTAAAAAAGATCAAAGGATGCCAGAAAGGGTGGGATGTCTGAGGATTGGGAGCAATGTAGAACCCAACAAGGAGGACCAAGAAACTGATTAAGGAAAAGAGAATATAGTGCAAATGTGGGCAGTACAGTAGTTAGCACAGTTGCTTCACAGCTCCAGGTTCACAGGATCGATTAACGGCTTGGATCACTGTCTGTGCAGAGTCTACAGGTTCTCCCCTTCTCACCGTGCTCAGGTTTCCTCCGCAGTCCAAAGATGTGCAGGTTAGGTGGAGTGGCCATGTTAAATTCCCCTTAGTGTCCAGAAAGGTTAGGTGGGGTTACTGGGATAAGGTGGAGGTGTGGGCCTAAGTAGGATGCTCTTTCTAAGGGCTGGTGCAGACTCAATGGGCCAAACGGCCTCCTTATGCACTGTGAATTCTATGATTCCCCAGCGATGACCATAAAAGCAGACTGTAAATATTTCTTTAAGTTTGGGGAAAGGAAAGATTAACTAGGACAAATGTGGGCCCATTATAGGTGGGAACATGAGAATTTATAATGGACCAAAGGGAAAAGGTGGCAAAATTAAGCAGTTAAGACCATAAGACATAGGAGCAGAAGTAGGCCACTCAGCCCATCGAGTCTGCTCTATCATTCAATGTGATCATGGCTGATCTGATACAATTTGCAACTCCACTTTCCTGCTTTTTCCCATATAATACCTGACTGATTAAAAATCTCTCTCATACTTAACGACCCAGCCTCAGTTCTCTGCGGTAAAGAATTCCACAGATTCACTACCCTCTTAAGAAATTCTTCCTCATCTCTAAATGGACGACCCCTTCCTCGGAGATTGTGCCCGCTGTCCTAGACTCTCCCACAAGAGGAAACATCTTCTCTTCTCTAGTGATTGTTATTGTATTTATTACCTCCCTCACCACTACTCTGCCCTTTGATTACTTAGTATTTTGGAATGTTATTAGTGTCTCCCACTGTGAAGACTACGTCCTCTGCCATTTCCTGGTTCCCCATCATGATTTCTCCAGTCTCATTCTCTAAAGAGTCTATGTTCACTTTGGCCTATCTTCCTTAAAGAAGCTCTTGCTGCACATTTTAATATTATTTTCTAGTTTGCCTTCAGGTTATCATCTCCCTCCATTATTATTTTGGTCATCTTTTGTTGTTTTTTTAAAACTGTCCCAACCTCTTGCTTACCACTAATCTTTGCCACATTATATGATGTTTCTTTCAGTTTAAAACTATCCTTCACTTCATTGGTACCATGGTTGATTTATCCCCTTCCTAGAATCCTCCTCATTAGGATAAGGTATTGTTGTGAATCACAAACTATTTTCAGAAATGTCTGCCATTGCTAATCAACTGACTATCCTGCTAAAACTCTTTGCCAGTGCATTTCAGCCAACTCTGCCCTCATTCTTTTATAATTACTCTGATTTATAATTACTTTTATTTCAGTGTAGCACAGTTGTTTCTGACCCAAGTT
Source organism: Scyliorhinus canicula (assembly GCF_902713615.1). NCBI lineage: Eukaryota > Metazoa > Chordata > Chondrichthyes > Carcharhiniformes > Scyliorhinidae > Scyliorhinus > Scyliorhinus canicula. The sequence goes on along the minus strand of NC_052147.1, from coordinate 29,757,267 downwards.
TCTCACTCTCAAATTGAATGCTAAATGTTATGGTCACTGCTTCCTGGGGGATCGTTTCTTCAGATTGTTTATTAAACCTGCTCCAATACACATTACCAGATCCAAAATAGCCTTATCCTGGTTGGATCCACAACTTCAGACACTGTCCCCAATACATTCTAAATTCGTCCTCATGGCTACTTGTGCCAATTTGATTTTCCCAATCTGCATGAAGGTTAAAATCGCCCATGATTGAAGTAATGCCTTTTTTCATGCCTTTATCTGATTTATTCTCTGTCAGGCCGGCAGGCGGTTACCCATGGGGTACCGCAAAGATCAGTGTTAGGTCCACGATCTTTACAAATGATTTGGATGTGAGGACCAATTGCAAAATTTCTAAATTTGCTGATGACACTAAGCTGGGTGGGAATGCAAGTTGTGAAGAGGATGCAAGGGAGCTTCAAGAGGACTTGGACAGACTAAGTGAATGGCCAGAATACAGTAGACTGGTAGGCCGGGTGATGGTCTTGGGCTGGGGGTGCCACCCATCCTTCATGCCTGTGGAACAGAGGATAGACGCAGAATGGACAGGTAGTGCAAAAGGTTTTAATTCTGATTATTTGCATGATGTGTTCCCTTTCCACTGACTATCTAGTACACTGTCAGCTAACGTATAATCTACCTTTCGAACCTTGCATGCTCTACCGCATGTTACGCCAAACAGCACATCAGGAGTGGAGACAGCCTGCTGCTTGTCCCGCCCTGTGATTTCCTTGGCGGTCATTCGTGGAGGGCCTGGATAGGCCGGGTGTCACAGGTGATGATGTATCAGCCTGTTCTGCCCTCTGCCCAGCAGATGTACCTATCAGGGTGCGGGTATTCGGAAGCAGTGAGGTGTTCGAGGTGGGCACCATCACTTCCTCCACCTTCGGGATGCTCGCTGGCTCCCTGGTTACTCCATGGGACAGCTGGGAGGCTCGAATGAGCTTCAGAAGTACTACCATCAACTGGCACTGCCCTCAACGAGGTCCGCCCTCGTCTTCACCATGGTCTCGATGTCCTCAGCCAAGGCATGCTGAGACTGAGCCATGTCCCTCGGTTCCTCGGACAGTTCACTCGTGAGCGAGTCACTCCATTCCCTTCAGTGTCTCGACCATGTTTTGTGTGCGTCCAGTCATGGTCCCTCAACATCCAGCCAATACTCTCAACATCCTCAGCCATGATCCTGTGTGACTGGGCCAAGCTCTGGAGCACTACAGCAATGCCCATCTGTGCCCGAGACATGTCCATCAGTGACTGGACCATCCTGTCCTGTGCCTTAGACCTGGACAGCACTGTGCCCCAAGCCCTGGACATCCTCACACATGGCTCTGACATCTTGCCCCAGGCCTCCCACCGCAGGGTCAACGCTTTCAGTGTCGGCCTGGGTGCCATGTATGGTCACCAACATCTCCTGTGCCTGAAAGCGAGTGGACCCTCAGTTGATCTTGCAGGCACTGGAATGTCACCGACACCCTCTCCTGTAGATTCTGGCTCTGCTTCTGCGGGGGCCAGGAAGCGAGCGGCTACACATCGCTCGCGTGCAGGATCGTTTGCACATCCTGAACAGATCATCTCCCTCCACCGCTCTCAGCAGCAGTGTGCATTTTCAGCAATCTTCCACCGGCAAGAGATCTTAACTCTCCCAAATGGAGAATCCTGCCCAAGATGTTTCCCCTAGCTGGCAAGTAAAAATCAGGAGGCATAAGCTTATTTAAAACAAAGATTAAGAGGTATTTCTACACTCAGAGGGTCATGAACTTTGGAATTCTCTATTCCAGAGGACTGTGGAAGCTCAAATGGTTGAGCGAACAATCGATAGACCTCAGCAGTATCAAGGGATATGTAGATAAAGTGGTGTTGAGGTAAATAAATGGAAGAGCAGACGCGATGGGCAATAGCCTACTCTTGTTCCTGTAACAACTTGCATTTATATACCACCTTATAGTGGTGGAGTGATTAAAGTCAGATGCTCGAGGCAACAAGGACTGGAAAATGGCTAATATAATATACCGCTATTTAAGAAGGGAGGGAGGCAGAAAACGGGAAATTATAGGTCGGTTAGCCTGACTTCAGTCATTGGTAAGATTTAAGAGTCCATTATTAAAGATGAGATCGCGGAGTACTTGGAAGTGCATAGTAAAACAGGACTGAGTCAGCACGGCTTCATCAAGGAGAGGTCATGTCTGGCAAATCTGTTAAGAGTTTTTTGAGGAGGTAATAAGGAATTTAAACAGATGAGAACCAGTGGACATGATTTATTTAGATTTCCAGACGGCGTTTGACATGGTGCTACATAGGAGGCTGTTAAGTTAAAAGCCCATGGTGTTAAGGATAAGATCCTGACATGGATAGAGGATTGGCTGACTGGCAGAGAGTGGGGATAAAGGGGCCTTTTTCAGGATGGCAGCCGGTGACTAATGGTGTGCCTCAGGGGTCTGTGCTGGGACCACAACTTTTTACAATATACATTAATGATCTGGAAGAAGGAACTGTTGCTAAGTTTGCAGATGATAAAAAGATATGCAGAGGGACAGGTCGTATTGAGGAAGTGGGGGCTGCAGAAGTGGGGGCTGCAGAAGGACCTGGACAGGCTAGTAGAATAGGCAAAGAAGTGGCAGACGGAATACAATGTGGAAAGTGTGGGTTATGCACTTTGGAACAATGGAGGTATAGATTTCTTAATGGGGAAATTAGGAAATCAGAAGCACAAAGGGTCTTAGAAGTCCTTGTTCAAGATTCTCAAAGTTAATGTGCAGGTTCAGTCAGCAATTACGAAGGCAAATGCAACGTTAGCCTTCATGTCAAGAGGGCTAGAATACAAAAGCAGGGATGTATTTCTGAGCTCTGGTCAGACCCCATTTGGAGTATTCTGAACAGTTTTGGGCCTTGTATCTAAGGAAGGGTGTGCTGGCCTTGGAAAGAATCCAGAGGAGGTTCACAAGAATGATCCCTGGAATGAACAGCTTGTCATATGAGGAACAGTGGAGGACTCTGGGTCTGTACTCGCTGAAGTTTAGAAGGATTTGGGGGGGGGGGGGGGGGGGATCAGATCTTATTGAAACTTACAGGATACTGAGGGGCCTGGATAGAGTGGAGATGGAGAGGATGTTTCCACTTGTAGGAAAAACTAGAACCAGAGGACGCCATCTCAGACTGAAGGGACAATCCTTAATGAAATGAAATGAAAAAGAAATGAAACTTTAAAACAGAGATGAAGAGCAATTTCTTCAGCCAGAGGGTGGTGACTCTGTGGAACTCTTTACCGCAGAAGGCTGTGGAGGCCAAATCACTGAGTGTCTTTAAAACAGAGATAGATAGTTTTGTGATAGAAGGATCAGGGGTTATGGGGAGAAGGCAGGAGAGTGGGGGTGAGAAAACTATCAGAACAGAATCGCTGGGCCGAGTGGCTTAATTCTGCTCCTATGTCTTATGGTCTAAGAATTGGAGGAGCATAGAGACCTAAAAGGATTATGGGACTGGAGGAGGTTATACAGAATTGGAGGGACATGAAGCAGGAGAGGAGTTTTAAAAGTGAATGCACTGTCAGGATGGGAGCAACTGTTCAATGAGGAAATGGATTATGGCCAGACAGGATTTGTTCCAATTTAGGATATGGACAGAGGTTTGGATGAGCTCAAGTTTATGAAAGATGATAGATAAGAGGCTTTGGACTGATCAAGTTTCATAACAAAGGCACAGAACGTTGGTTTCAGCAGCACATGAGTTAAGGACGAGAGACAGGCTGGGTGAGAGACAGGCTATGTTACATAGTTGGAAGGCAACGGGTTGATGATAGAGCAGATGTGCAGTTGGAGGTTCATCTCATAGGCCAGGAGGATGCAAATGTAACAGTTTGTTTCAGCTTCAGGCAGGCACAGAGATGGAGTATGTGGCAGGGACCAAAGATAATGCCTTTGGTCTTCCCAATTTTAGTTGACGGAGATATCTGTTCATCCACAAATGTGTGCCATCGCTGAGGACCCGGGTTCGATCCCTGCCCGTGTGGTGTTTGCACATTCTCCTCGTGTCTGCATAGATTTCTCCCCCACAACCCAAAGATGTGCAGGTTAGGTGGACTGGCCACACTAAATTGCCCCTTAATTGGGAAAAAAACATATTTATTATCACAAGTAGGCTTACATTAGACTGCAATTAAGTTATTGTGAAAATCCCTTAGTCGTCACATTCCGGCGCCTGTTCGGGTACACAGAGGGAGAGTTCAGAATGTCCAAATGACCTAACAGCACATCTTTCGGGACTTGTGGGAGGAAACTCGAGCACCCGGAGAAAACTCATGCAGACACGGTGGGAACGTGCAGACTCCGCACAGCCAGTAACCCAAGCGGGAATTGAACCTGGGACGCTGCTGCTGTTAAGCAACGGTGCTAACCACTGTGCTACCGTGCCACCCACGATTGGGTACTCAAATTTATTTATTTATTTTTTAAATGTGCGCCGAACAAACAATATGACAAATTAATGAAAGAGGTTGAAGTCAATTCTTCCTCGGCCTCACCTCAGTACAATCCAATCTTAAAACCCTCAACTGTGCCGAACAACATTACTCCACAGTACTAACAACAAACAAGGACTTCCTGCCTATTGGCATTACAAAGTCTCAGTGTTCCAACTTCACTGCTCCCAAGAATCACTGCAGCTCTATGAAACACTTGGAATTTCCCTCCTCTGAACCACCACTATTGACAACCTTCCAAATCTCTCAGTCATTGCTGCCAATCTACAGGACTTCCAACCAAGTCACAGGATGACTCCTCCCAGAGCTGCACTCTTTAAGATCCCTACTAACATTTTGCCAGATTTCCACAGCTCCAAACCAATGCTGTTATGTCCAATACCATTACCAAATGTCCGCTATCTACCTATGTATCTTCAGTTTAAAGGGAAGATAGTAGATTAGAAATTGAGTACCTAAGTAATGGAACATATAATTATCAACGCCCTTGATTTACAGTCTCCACAGAAAAATAGAACAAATCGAACAGAAATCAGAATACCAAGATCTATTTCACTTGTTCGCTCACTGTAAAAATCAGTGGTCTGGAAATGCCACAATCTCCTTACTGTTTCAACAAAAAAAAAAGAGTACCCTCCAATGGAGCAAGCATAATATCACTGGAGGTTTGCTATTATGAAGATGGTACATCTAGCTTGCATTTCTGGCCTCTTTTCAAACTCAGCACACTTTGAATGAACAGCATGTGTTTTTTTTAAACTGTAATAAACACAATAGATCGGAGCCTCCTAACTGGCCTCTTTGATCAAAACGTTCTGGGCTTATATCAACATATTCTGTGCTGCATTGCAAATTGCTGGTCTCCACATAATAGTCTCTTGATCATTATTTCCTCTAGTAAGCAGATTCTCTGTGATCAACATTTTGATCAACTGCCCAGTCATAGACTCAGGTAAACACCAGAATCTCTTTCTGCGGGCACAGAATACTGTCATTTTGCATGATCCCCACCCACGTTCACTTACATCTGCTCCCCCTCAAAAAAGGACTGTTAAATGATCGAGACAGAAGGTCATTTGTAACATAAATTAGCTGGCTGGTTTACATGAAAATATGAACAAAAGTATAGCTTTCAATGAATTTCAATCTGTTGTCATAGATAATAAAGGGCATGCCACTCTAAAAGCTATTCACTGCGGAGACTAGCAAATACTGCCGATTACTCATCTCTAACATTAGAAACTGCTCCTGCTGTTAAAAAGCTGAAAATATTAGAAATGTTCTGCAGGTTGGACAGCACCTGCTCCAGAGTAGGTTTTCCACAAGCTTTGTCAGACTATATCGCTTTGCAGCTATTCGGCAAACTAAACCCCCCTGACATTTAATAATCAAAGCTACATTCATTGAATCATAGAATCAAGCAGGAGGCCATTCCACCAATTGCTATGGCAACTCTCTGAAAGGGCTGGCCAATGATTCCCTCCCCCACCATGGCAACACTTCATTCAATCTCTCAATTTGCTCCAGGAACAATTCCAGCTTCTCTCCCTAAAACACAAGGTGCTCATCCCTGGTACCATTCGAAGAAGAAGAAGAAAGCAGAGATTTGTAGGTGTAGTGCCCAGAATTGGCCATAACACTGCCGCCGAGGCCGAACCAGTGAATTGATATGTTGACTAAATGGCCAGTGGAGCTTCTATTCAACTCTGGCACTGCCCTCCTACAACCCGGGGGGGGGGGGGGGGGGGGGGGGGGGGGGGGGGGGGGGGGGGGGGGCGAGAGAGAGAGGAGAGAGGAGAGAGAGGAGAGAGAGAGAGATGAGGAGAGAGAGAGAGAGAGAGAGAGAGAGAAAAGAGTGAATGTTAATAAACCACAAGTAGCTGCATGTGAGAAACAGCATTTCTGACAAATGTTTCATCTGGAACAAATCTGCAATTCCAGCAGTTGACATGTTATGGGGATTGAATCACTTGTGGGTTAATTTCAATTCACAGCATCACCTTTAAAAAAGTTGGCTTAATTTACATGATGAGCCAAATAGTTAAAAATCCAAAAGCATGGCATTGTACAAGACTCCGATCTTTGTAAAGCTGCACATTACCCGAGTAGCTCAACTCTACCAGGAATTAATTCTGATATTAGGTATATCTGGCGCATATTGCCCATGTGTCACACTTCAAATTAAAAAAGGAATAAAAGAGCAAAGATAGTTGTTTCACAACCATCGGAATAGTCAGACGGATTTCATCAACACGTTTTAAAGTCAGGAATAGGACATTCAGCCTCAAAAGAAAATAGTGATTGTTTCACTGTGAGTGAGCTTAACTTAATAAATAAATTCTGCATTCTTGTTTTTAAATAAACATTTTATTGAGGTATTTTTGGTATAGTAACAACAAAATAAACAATATACATGAAACCATAAACATAGTGTAAAAGCCATTTACCTTCCGTACAGGTCCCACCCTTATTGACCCCCTACTCTAATCTAAACTACTCCCCCGTCTGCTGACGATTAATTTTCCGCAAAGAAGTTGACGAATGGTTGCCACTTCCGGGTGAACCCTAACAGTGACCCTCTCAAAGCGAGCTTGATTTTCTCCAAACAGAGAAAGCTAGCCATGTCAGATAGCCAGGTCTCCGACTTTGGGGGCTTTGAGTCCTTCCATGCTAATAGTATCCGTCTCCGGGCTACCAGGGAAGCAAAGGCCAGAACGTCTGCCTCTTTCTCCTCCTGGATTCCCGGGTCTTCTGACACCCTGAAAATAGCCACCCTTGCTTTTAACACTGTGGACATGACGTCCGCAAACCCCTGCCAAAATCCCCCAAGCTTTGGACATGTCCAAAACATGCGGACATGGTTCGCTGGTCCTCCTGCACATTTTGCGCATCTGTCCTCCACCCCAAAGAATCTGCTCATCCAGGCCACGGTCATGTGAGCCTGGTGAACAACCTCAGTGGCGGTCACCACCATTTCCAGTCACGTAGTCAATTAATAAACTGTAAAATTCATCTGTGATATTTGATTGGAAAGAAATAACCGACATTTTCACGCATTGTCTCATTTGCCTCAGAACCCAGTACTGAGGGGGCACGGCACCATGGGAGAGTCAGTACTGAGGGAGCACCGCACTGTGGGAGGGTCAGTACTGAGGGAGCACCGCACTGTGGGAGGGTCAGTACTGAGGGAGCACCGCACTGTCAGAGGGTCAGTACTGAGGGAGTGCTGCACTGTCAGAGGGTCAGTACTGAGGGAGCGCCGCACTGTCAGAGGGTCAGTACTGAGGGAGTGCCGCACTGTGGGAGGGTCAGTACTGAGGGAGTGCCGCACTATCAGAGGGTCAGTACTGAGGGAGGGCTGCACTGTCAGAGGGTCAGTGCTGAGGGAGCTCCGCACTGTGGGAGGGTCAGTACTGAGGGAGTGCTGCACTGTCAGAGGGTCAGTGCTGAGGGAGTGCCGCACTGTCAGAGGGCCAGTACTGAGGGAGCGCCGCACTGTCAGAGGGTCAGTACTGAGGGAGTGCCGCACTGTCAGAGGGTCAGTACTGAGGGAGTGCTGCACTGTCAGAGGGTCACTGCTGAGGGAGTGCCGGACTGTCAGAGGGTCAGTACTGAGGGAGTGCCGCACTGTCAGAGGGTCAGTACTGAGGGAGATGCTCCCACTGCTCCTACAAGCCTCCTCCATTGCCCCCAGACTCTCAAGGCCGCCACCACCACTGGACTGGTGGAGTACCGTGCCAGCAGGAACAGCAGAGGCGCAGTTACCAACGCCCCAAAACTGGTGCCCTTACATGAAGCCACCTCCATATGACCCCTCCCCACCACCCACTTCCTGATCAATATTAGCCGCCCAGTAACGGTTGCTAAACTTTGGCAGCGCCTGTGCTCCCCCCCCCCCCCCCCCCCCAACCACCCCCCACCCTGGACCAAACCTTTCCAGCCCCTCGGGGCTCTCAGAGCAATTGCCAACAGCTCTATAGCCAACGCAAACAACAGTGGGGAAAGGGGGCATCCCTGTTTAGTCCCCCAGTGCAGTATAAAGTAGTCCGATGTTGTCCTATTCGTCCGTACACTTGCCACAGGAGCCTGATAGAGTAACCTGACCTAGTCAATAAAGCCCCACCCGAATCCAAACCGTCCCAGTATCTCCCATAGATAAGCCCATTCTACCCGATCAAAAGCCTTTTCTGAATCCATTGCGATCACTACCTCCACCTCCCTACCTTCCTGGGGCATCATGATCACATTTAACAGCCTTATTACATTGGCCACCAACTGCCTGCCCTTAACAAACCCCATCTGGTCCTCCCCTATAACGTCCGGAACACAATCCTCGATCCTGGAAGACAAGATTTTGGCCAGCAACTTGGCATCTACATTCAAGAGGGAGATCGGCCTGTAGGACCCACACAGCTCCAGGTTCTTGTCCCGCTTAAGAATCAGCGAAATCGTTGCCTGTGACATCGTCGGGGGCAGCACCCCTCTTTCCCTTGCCTCATTGAACATCCTCATCAACACCGGCCCCAATATCCCCGATAACTTTTTATAAAACTCCACTGGGTACCTGTCCGGACCCAGGGCCTTAACCGCCTGCAGGGCCTTCAAGCCCTCCACAATCTCTTCCAGGCCAATTGGGGCCCCCAGCCCTTCTACCCGCTTCCCGTCCACCTTTGAGAAATTCAGCCCCTCCAAGAAGTGCCTCATCCCCTCCGGCTCTGTAGGGGGTTCCGACCTGTACAGCCTGCTGTAGAAATCCCTAAACACCTTATTCACCTCGACTGAATCACAAACCAGGATCCCATCTCCATCCTTTACTTTCCCTATCTCCCTAAGCTGCCTCCCTCTTCCTAAGCTGCTGTGCAAACATTCTGTTGGCCTTCTCTCCACGTTCATAGATCGCACCCCCTAGCCTTTCTCAGCTGCTCCACCGTCCTCCCTGTGGTCAGCAAGCTAAACTCCGCCTGTAACCTCCGCCGTTCCCTTAAAAGCCCTGCCTCTGAGGTCTCAGCATATCTCCTATCAATCTGTAGTATCTCCTTTACCAGTCGGTCCGTTTCTGCCCTGTCCACCTTCTCCCTATGGGCCCGGATCAAGATCAGCTCCCCCTGACCACCACCTTCAGTGCTTCCCACACCACCGCTGCTGAAATATCCCCCATGTCATTGACCTGCAGGTTGCTCTGAATACATTTCCTCAGCCGCTCGCACACCCCTTCATCCGCCAAAAGTCCCCCATCCAACCTCCAGTGCGGGCACGGGTTACTGTCTTTACTAACTTGCAGGTCAACCCAGTGCGGAGCATGATCTGAGATTGTAATCGCCGAGTACCTGGTGTCCACCACCCCCAACCAGTAAGACCCTGCTCAAAATAAAGAAATCAATCCGGGAGTACACTTTATGCACATGCGAGTCGAAGGAGAACTCCTTCGCCCTCCCCTCCCATGACCAACCTGTGAGAGTCCAGGTCCGGTATCTTCCCCAGCATCCTCTTTATAAATTCCACGTCATCCCAATTTGGCGCATACACATTTACTAACACCACCTGCACCCCCTCCAGTTTCCCACTGACCACACTGTACCGAACTCCCACATCCAAAACTATTCTACCCGCCTCAAACACCACCCGCTTATTGATCAGGATCGCGACCCCTCTAGTCTTTGAATCTAGTCCCGAGTGAAAGACCTGACTGACCCAGCCTTTCCTCAGTCTAATCTGGTCAGTTACTGTAAGGCGAGTCTCCTACAACATTACCACATCCGCCTTCAATCCCTTAAGATGTGCGAACACACGTGCCCTTTTGACCGGCCCATTTAACCCTCGAACATTCCAGGTGATCAGCCTAGTCGGGGGGCTCATTGCCTGACCTGCCCCACCCCCCCACGCCGATCAGCCATCCCCTTTTTCAGGCCCGCCTCCAGCCTGTGCTCCGTGCCTCCACCAGTCCATCCGCAGGCAGCCCCCGCACCCAACCTCCTCTCTGTCCTTCAGCCCAAGTCCCTCCATCGTCAGCAGAACATTCACCCCCCTCCTCCCCTCCCCCCCCCCCCGTAACAACACCCTGTAACCCAACCCCTTTACTAAACCAAATATATGCACACCCCCCCACTGCGCTTCCGTGAGCTAGCCTGCCCAGCTAGCTAGGTGGCCCCCACCCCTGGCGCCGGATAATCTCCCACCTATTGTTCCCTCCCCACCCATCAAAGCTCATACAAAATCTCCAACATCAAACAATCCCCACAGAATTGCCCAACAGAAAAACACCAAGATCAAAACAATCACACCTCCATCCCACCAACAGTGCAAATGAAAACCTTAACTCACTCAGCTCTACCGTTGGTTCCAAATCAATGCAAACGGCATCACAAACATCATCCATGAAATGCAAAACGAGAAACTTTTTACAAAAACAGAGAAACAAAAAGAAAAAACAAAAGCATGAACATCGCAGCCAAGTTCAAAAGTTCTCAACCCATCACCGGCCCTTTCTTTTTTGCAAAGTCCAATGCGTCCTCAGGGGACTCGAAGTAGAAGTGCTGATCCTCATGAGTGACCCAGAGACGGGCTGGGTAGAACAGTCCAAACTTCACCTTTTTCTTAAAAAGGATCGACCTGATCTGATTGAAGCCTGCTCTCCTCCTGGCCACCTCTATACTCAGGTCCAGGTAAACCCGCAGGATGCTACTGTCCCATTTACAGCTGTGTCTGCTTGGCCCACTATAGAATGCACTCCTTATCCGAGAACCTGTGGAATCTCACCACCATTGTCCGCTGGGGGGGGGGGGGGGGGGGGGGTCTCCCATTCGTGGTTTCCTTGTGAGTGCTCTGTGAGCCTATTCATCTCCAAGGGCCAGGAGAATGCCCCATCCCCCAGCAACTTCATAAACATGTCTGCGATGTATGCCCCAGCGTCCGTTCCTTCGGACCCCTCCGGGAGCCCGACGATTCTTAGGTTCTGCCGGCGGGACCTATTCTCTAGGTCCTCCACCTTCTCCAGGAGCTTCTTCTGCTGGTCCCTCAACATCCCCACCTCCAGCTCTATTGCAGTCTGATGTTCCTCCTGCTCAGCCAGCGCCTTCTCCACCTTCTGGATCGCCCGATGCCTGCTCAATCGATTCTTGTATCAGGTCCAAGCAGTCCCGTTTCTGCTTAGCAAAGCCTTCCTGAATGACTTGCATCAGCTGCTCCATCGACTTTTGGGTCGACAAGCCAGAGGTCCGAACCTTCGCCATGCTGTCTTCTGTTGCAGCTGCAGCCCAAGCCTTCTCTATCTTTTTGTTTCTGCCCTTACGAACACTTCTCTCCCTTCTCTCCATGCACTGAAGTGGGAATTCAGTAAACAATTGCCACTAACATCCGTTTTACAACTCAAGTCCGGTAGAAAAACAGGGGAAAGGTCCTAAAGTCTGACCAGAGCAGGGGCCACCAAATGTGCAAATTACTCCTTCATAGCCACCACCAAAAGTCCTAAATTCGGTATTCTTAAAAAGACACATAGATTTTTACATGGGCTTTATTAAAGGGTCTTAGAGTAACAGGAGTAAGCCATTTGGCCCCTCGAGTCTGCCCTTCCATACCTTTCAATAAGGTTACATCTGAACTCCTATCTCAATTCCTCCTTCTCGCACTATCCCCATGCCTTAAGTATTCAAGACTCTCGGAATGTCTGACTTGAACATACTCAATGCCTAAGCATCTACAGCCCTCAGACAGAATTCCAAAGTTTCACAACCCTTTGAGTAAAGGAGATTTCTCCTCATTTTGGCACTACTTGATTGACTCCCTGTTCTGAGACAGTAGTTCCCTAGCCTGGTTTAAAGCCTTCAAGCATCTACCCAGTCAGACCCAATAAGCTCACCATTCAACTTACTGACAGCAACACTGTGTATGCAAACCCACAAATAGTACAGCATCACGAAAAAGTGAATTATTGCACTGTCAAATTGAAACTTAGATGTTTTAAAATTTTACTTGACTGCACATCAATAGTGCTCATTCTGAGCAGTCTGAAAATTGTGGGTCTTGTCACCCAAGTCGCCCCTCTATGCAGTAGGATTGGGTTTCTACAGAGAACCGTAAAGGCGAAGAGGCTGAAGAACAAGGAGCGAAAGAGAATGAGCACCCCCAGCTCAAAACATATTCCACCATTTTTTAACATGTTCTTTGGAACAACTCAAAACAAGACCAGGAAAACAAAGGGAGACTGCTAGAAACATAGGATAAGACAGAGAAAGAATTAGGTAATGTTTCACCTGTAACCTCTGGACAGCTCTAATGGCGACAAGAGCTTTTCAACAAAACATCAACCTGTTACCAGAAGGGCCCCAAGTGCACATTGCCAGCATTTATCTACTGCTGCTTTATTTCTGATCTCCAAGATTATTTTTAAAATACATTTTCCTGAAGGCAGTCGGTAATAAGGCTTTACTGTGCCAGGAAACGAGGAGCATTAAACGCTCATACACAAAGAATATTAGATCATTCCGCCGAGGCAAATCTCCAAGTATTGTGCAATACTGCCCCTTGTTATTGTCAGGGAGTTATTGATTCTGCATTTTTTATAAAGCACCAGACCCTTATTTAAAACGAGCGTTTTAAATAAAACGAAAGGAATCCGACAAAACGAGCCTTCAGATTACCAATAATTTGGATTCCTCGTATTGTTAGTACCAAGAACACCTTGGCAAACGCACACAGCCCTTAAAGCACACAGCAAAAGAGTCCTGGCTTCTTCCGTCACCTTACGTTTCTAAGACCTTTGAAGCTTTTCTGGAGGTGTCGAGAGGCAAAGCCCCCCTCCCTCCTTTCTCCCTCCTTACCTACCGGAATAGCTTGTGTGTCTCTCTCTCCCCGCCCCAGGATCGTTCGGTCGCACTGATTGTCACTCTGCGCAGCGTCTGTTCTCTGCTCCAGTGAAAGAGGAACTGGCCACCTGACTGACATTGAAAACAACCAGTCAAATCCTCTCAGCAAATTCCTGGCCAAAGGCGAGGGGAGGGAAAGGAGGAGGGGATTGTTTCTCATTAAAGCAAACACATTCCATAAAACTGGTGTGCATCAAGTTTCTTTGTTAGATAGATAGGGGGGAAGTAAAGGATTTTAAAAAATAAGCCAATGCCATGTATTCGTGTGTCACTGTCCAGCGATTAAACAGTTGCCCGATGGGGAAAAGTTTTTTTTTAAACTGTGAATTTACTAAAAGTCTGTTTTCTTTGATATAATCGGTTTTTTAAAAAATTGCTTTAATATTATGTTCCATTCCAAATTGCATTTTACAAAATGGGCAACTCTTGTTGATCCCTTCTCACTAATAAAGTCAAGGCAGCCTGCCTTAAATTAAACATGAACTCTGCGGGAGACCAGGGAAGGAGAGAGTCACGGGGAAGTAGAATGGGTTCTTCCCCCTTGCCTTCGACCACAATTGTTTTGGGGAATAATAAACCATTGAAGATGTGGGGAAGAAAGAGGCTGTTTTAACCAGCCAGGGAAGGTGGGACTGCCCGTCTAACCACAATGGGCAACCCCAACTCGAAACAGACAAATCCCATTTCCTGAAACTGACGTGAATAGAGAGAACGCCTGAGTCATTCTACGACTTGCTGCGTCTGAACAAGAAACTTCATTTAAAATCGTGAGCATCACTGTTTCTCAGGGGTTTTCATCGTTTTGAACACGTATGTGCATTTTTTTTAGTCGTTCATGGGACTTGGGCGACACAGGCTCTGCCAGCATTTATTGCCCATCCTCAATTGCCCGTGAGGGTTAAGAGTCAACTACATTGCTGTGGGTCTGGAGTCACATGTAGATCAGGATTTCCTTCTGATGGAACCATCAATTCACGAGACGCGTGCTTTAAGATATGAACAGTGGTTTTAATCTACTTACTACAGAGCCAGCCTGTTGCCCATTGAACTCTCAATGAACTGCAGGCTGGCTCTGGACACGGTTATTTATACAGCAGTCTAGGGGGAGGAGTCGTGGGCGGAGCCAAGGGTGGAGCCCTGTACAAACTCCTGAGCATTCCCAGAGCTACTCCCCTAGTGGTCGGATAACGCTACTGCGCTTACAATGGTATTGGTAAATACAGTGTGAATTACTAAGTTACATTCACCACATTCACCCCCTGCAAAAAAATCAAGTCCGGCGGGGGTGGTGGTCTACAAAGTAAGTCTGTCCTGTGGTCGAACTGTCCGCTGTGATCTGCGGAGCACTGGGGTTGCAGCCTCTTGCGGTGGCTGGATGGGTGTTGTGTGCTGGGGTACAATGGCGGACTCCAGGGAGGGTTGTGTCCAAGCTTCATACTCTTCTGGTTCGACCGGGGACTGGGGGCGCTGGGGGCTGGCCGGCGCGGGTGCACGGAACTGGTGGAGCGAGCTCGTGGGCTCGGGAGCGCGAGGGGGCGGCAGCATAGGGTGTAGGGTGAGGGGTCCTTCTGTGGGGGTAGAGGGGGCACTGGATCCGGCGGGTGCCAGATCCCGGAGGGATACTGTGTCCTGGCAGCCGTCAGGGAACTCGACGAAGGCGTACTGGGGATTGGAGTGGAGCAGCGCACCTTCTCAACAAGGGGGTCGGTTTTGTGTGCCCTGACGTGTTTCCTCAGGAGTACCGGGCCCGGTGTCCTCAGCCATGCCGGAAGTGAGACCCCCGTGGTAGTGCCCCTGGAAAAAATGAAGAGCCTCTCGTGAGGGGTCTGATTGGTCGCTGTGCATAAGAGGGACCTAATAGCGTGGAGCCCGTCTGGGAGGACTTCCTGCCACTGGGAGACTTGGAGCATTCTAGACCGGAGGGTCAGTAGGACGGTCTTCGAGACCGTTGCGTTCTTCCTCTCCACCTGCCCGTTCCCCCTGGGGTTGTAGCTGGTAGTCCTGCTCGAGGCGATGCCCTTGTCGAGCAGGTACTCGTCACTCATGAAAGACGAACCCCGGTCGCTGTGTACGTAGCTGGGGAAACCAAACAGGGTGAAGATACTATGCAGGGCCCTAATGACTGTGTGGGAGGTCATGTCGGGCCACGGGTTAGCAAATGGGAAATGGGAGAATTCATCTACGACGTTTAGAAAGTAAACGTTCTTGTTAGTTGAGGGGAGTGGCCCTTTGAAATCAATCACGAGGCGTTCAAAGGGCCTAGAAGCCTTGACCAGGTGGGCCCTGTGTGGTCTATAGAAGTGCGGTTTGCACTCCGCACAGATCGGGCAGTCCCTGGTGACCGCTTTTACCTCCTCGTTGGAGAAAGGCAGGTTTCGGGCTCTGATGTAGTGGGCGAGCCGGGTGACCCCCGGGTGGCAGAGGTCGTTGTGGATGACTTTCAGTCGGTAAATCTGCGCGCTGGCGTATGTCCCGCGGGATAGGGCATCCGGAGGCTCGTTGAGCTTCCCGGGTCGATACTTAATATCGTAATTATAGGTGGAGAGTTCGATCCTCCACCAAAGAATTTTATCATTTTTTATTTTGCCCCTTTGCGAGTTATCAAACATAAAGGCAACCGATCTTTGGTCGGTGATGAGGGTGAACCTCCTACCTGCGAGATAGTGCCTCCAGTAATGAATAGCCTCCACGATGGCTTGTGCTTCTTTCTTGACTGAGGAGTGTCGGAGATCTGAAGCTTAGAGGGTACGGGAGAAAAATGCGACTGGTCTCCTTGCCTGATTTAGTGTGGCTGCTAGAGCTACCTCTGAGGCATCGCTCTCAACCTGGAATGGAGTGGATTCATCCACCGCCCGCATGGCCGCTTTGGCGATGTCCTCCTTGATGTAGTTGAAGGCCTGGCGTGCCTCAGCTGACAGGGGACAGGAGTGGGCGGGCTTTGTCCGCATATTGAAGGACCCACTGGGCGTAGTAGGAGAAGAAGCCCAGGCACCGTTTGAGGGCCTTGTGGCAATGGGGGAGGGGTCTGGGCCCAGGACTCCGTTTTCCATGACGTAGCCGAGGATGACCAGTCTGTGCGGAAAACGCATTTCTCTTTGTTGTAGGTGATGTTTAATTTCTGTGCCGTCTGGAAAAAACGGTGGAGGTTGGCATCGTGGTCCTGCTGGTCATAGCCGCAGATGATGACATTGTGCAAGTACGGAAACGTGGCCCAGCAGCCCGTACTGGTCCACCATTCGGTCCATTGCTCGTTTGAACACCGAGACCCCATTAGTGACGCCGAAAGGGACCCGGAGGAAATGGAAGAGGCGGCCATCGGCCTCGAATGCCGTGTAGTGGCGATCCTCTGGGCGGATTGGGAGCTGGTGGTATGCAGACTTCAGATCCACGGTGGAAAAGAGCCGATACTGGCCGATCTGATTTACCACGTCTGCAATCCTGGGGAGGGGATACGCGTCGAGGAGCGTAAATCTATTTATGGTCTGACTATAGTCGACAACCATGCGGAATTTTCCCCGGTCTTAACGACCACCACCTGAGCTCTCCAGGTACTATTGCTGGCCTCTATAATCCCCTCACTGAGAAGCCTTCGGACCTCTGATCTGATAAATACCCTATCCTGCAGGCTGTATCGCCTGTTACGAGTGGCTACGGGTTTACAGTCCTTTGTGAGATTGGCGAAGAGAGGAGGGGGGGAGATTCACAGCGTAGCGAGGCTGCAGATAGTGAGTGGGGGCAGGGGCCCGCCGAAGCTGAGGGTGAGGCTCTTAAGGTTACACTGAAAATCTAGGCCTAATAAGAATGACGCGCAGAGGTCGGGCACAACGTAGAGTTGAAATTTTGAGTAGCTAGCGCCTCGGATTGTGAGTGTCGTGGCGGTGCGCCCCTGGATCTGTGCAGAATGGGAGCCTGAAGCGAGCGAGGTAGTTTGCCGCACGGGGAAAACAGGGAGCGAACAGCGTCTTACCAGGTCTGGGTGTATGAAGCTCTCAGTGCTCCCGGAGTCGAAAAGGCATGGCGTGTTGTACCCGTTGATTTGGACCTCTGCCATCGAATTTCGCAGATGCTTCGGGCATGATTGATCCAGGGTGACTGCGCCGAGTTGCGGGTCGCGTGACGAGTGCCCGGGGAGGTCGTACTCTTCCGATGAGTTGTCCGAGCGTGGAGATGCAGGTCGGGCCCGTGGATCGCACGTGGCGGGCGGCGAGGAAGATGGCATCCAAGATGGCGGCCCCCATGAGTCGCACGTGGCCAGCCGCGTGGTGGAGGTTTGCCAAGATGGCGGCCCCCATGGATCACACGGGGCATAGGCCGCAGCGTATCGGGCCCCGCGGGCCTGCGGGTGTGGGGAGCGATTACTTCGTGCCGCTGTGGAATTGGAAGCTGGGGCCCTTTTTGCGAGGCACACTCTCGCGTAGTGGCCTTTCCGCCCGCAGCTGTTGCAGGTCGCATTGCGGGCCGGGCAGTGCTGCCGCGGGTGCTGATTCTGGCCACAGAAATGGCAGGCTGGAGCAGCATAGTGGCTGGCTGGAGCAGCATAGTGACTGGCTGGGGCAGCATGGTGGCTGGGCGGCCGCGTGGCACAGGCCTGGGGGAGGCGCTGCTCGGGGGCCCATGATTGGGTCGCGGGGTCCGCGGGGAACGAGCTAATATGCGATAAAAACAAATTCCTGCGGAAGCTGGAATCTGAAACCAAAAGAGAAAATGCTGGAAAATCTCAGCAAGTCTGACAGCATCTGTAGGGATTGAAAAGAGCTAACGTTTCGAATCCAGATGACCCTTTGTTAAAGCTCTGACAAAGATTTGACAAAGGGTCATCTAGACTCGAAAGCTTAGCTCACTTCTCTCCCTACATATGCAGCCAGACCTGCTGAGACTTTCCAGCATTTTCACTTTTGGTGCTAATATGCGCCTGGTTATGCTAATGAGTTGCCCTGAGTATATTTAATGTAAGCATCCCACTTCTATTTCATTCACTCAGCCTAAAACTCATGTATAATTGTTTTGAATCCAATAGACACCAAACCTTTTTGGTTGAAGGATCCATTTACAGATGTCCATTGAAATTATATTACAGATAGTGTAAGCGTTTGCTATCAGATCAATGAAAATGTTTGATAATAATCTTTATTGTCACAAGTAGGCTAACATTAACATTGCAATTAAGTTACTGTGAAAAGCCCCTAGTTGCCATATTCCGGCACATGTTCGGGTACTCAGAGAGGGAATTCCGAATGTCCAATTCACTTCACAACACATCTTTTGGGACTTGTGGGAGGAAACCGGAGCACCCAGAGGAAACCCACGCAGACACAGGGAGAACATGCAGACTCCGCACAGACAATGACCCAAGCCGGGAATCGAACCTGGGACCCTGGCGCTGTGAAGCAACAGTGCTAACCACGGTACTACCGTGCCGATGGACAAGAACCCACCTGGTACTGTGCTCACTGGCACTTGAACCCTGTTCAGTGAATACTGTTCTAGTATTCAGCACAGAGGTCAACAAGAATCAGGAGTAATATCCCGCACGGGACTTACGGAGTTGGGAAGATTATCTTCCCCTTGGTTCCCACGGAATACGAGCTACCCTGCTGAGGGGCGGCGTACTCCTATGAACGTATAAAAGGTTGGCCAGTAAGGCACCGACCTGAGAGACCCAGTAGGGATCAACCGTATTTGTAACTCAATCAAAGTTCTTTATTTTACTCGGTGTGGACTCCCCGTGTCCTTACTAAACAGGAGATAACCAGGTGGTTCTGTACATTGTAAATCTTGGTGTCGCCCCTTCATGTGCGCCCCCTCCTCACATACGGTGACTGCACTGTGCTCCTGCCTTGCACCACACCTGCCTCTCCAGCTGCTTCCCATTTCCTTACCCTGCATCACTTTAGGGGTCATTCATTACTGGTACAGAGACAAAAGCTGGAAAGCCAATTTCCTTGATGTCCCCAAGTTACTTTGAAACATCCTCTCCTGTCAGAGTCTACGAACCTCATTCTTGTTATTTCGAAGGCAACGGGAACGTCTCTACAGACCTCCAACCCCAGTTTGAGAAGCACGGTTCTAACCTACAGAAACATGTTATGGGCTTCGTATGATTGAACAAGCAACCCGCGGTATATTTATTCCACAAATTCATAATTTATCCAAAAGCGATGTCACAGGAAGTACTTTAGTATTGACATGTACAATATGCACTTGTGTACATGGTTTATGATGCATCACTGACATCTAGTGGATTCAGGAGAGAATACATTAGCAGAATGAAAGCATTACACTAACGTGGATGGGAATATATCGATCTTTGTAAGGAGGCTGAATGCATTTGAACAGTTGACTTAATGTATTTACTGTTCTGTAGCAGATGCTGTATTTTAGGAAGTAGTACAGAAGGCCAAAGAGAATCATAAAATCATTCAGCACAAGGAAGCCATTCAGCCCATCCCTCCCGTGCCAGAAAGCTATCCAACTGCCTCACTCCTCTTGGGTATTCCTTGGGTGGGGTTTTCAGGCCATTGCCAGAAGATCCCGCCGACGGTGACACTCCGCCGTGAGTTCCCCGGGGGCGGAGGATGCGCATGACGGAAACCCCGTTGACAGCAGCGGGACCAGGATAAGGCGAGGTTTCTGGCGGGGCTGGCTCGTTCAGAGCCCACTCCGTCAGCATGACATCGTAGGACTCACCTCCGGCCATCAGTAGAGCCAACGGGCTACACAATGCTTTTCCCGCTTGAGCTGGCATTTAGACTGACAGATCTAAACTGTCTTACCCGGGCAGCACAGCGGCGCAGTGGTTAGCACTGCTGCCTCACGGCGCTGAGGTCCGAGGTTCGACACCGGCTCTGGGTCACTGTCCGGATGGAGTTTGCACATTCGTCCCGTGTTTGCGTAGGTTTTGCACCCACAACCCAAAGATGTGCAGGCTAGGTGGTTTTGGTCATGCTAAATTGTCCCTTAATTGGAAAAAAGGAATTGGGTATGCTAAATTTTTTTTTTTTAAATAAAATAAACTGTCTTACCAAAAATTCCTATCAGGTTTAAACCTATTACCTTCTGTTGCTCTAACTGATGGAGATGCAATTGCAAGGCAGTTGGCAAAAAGAGTCAAAGCAAAAATTGCATCACTTAGTCACTGAAACTAGAGAATGGGTATGCATCTAAGCAAGGAAGTGCTGGCCTTGGAAAGGGTTCCACAGGACGTTCACAAGAATGGTCCCTGGAATTAAGAGCTTGTCGTATGAGGAACGGTTGAGGACTCGTACTCTGTACTCATTGGAGTTTAGAAGGATGAGGAGGGATCTTATTGAAACTTCCAAGAAATTGCGAGGCCTGGATAGAGTGGATGTGGAGTGGACATGGAGAGGATATTTCCACTTGTAGGAAAAACTAGAAGCAGAGGACACAATCTCAGACTAGAGGGGCGGTCCTTCAAAACAGAGATGAGGAGGAATTTCTTCAGCCAGAGGATGGTGAATCTGTGGAACTCTTTGTCGCAGAAGGCTGTGGAGGCCAAATCACTGAGTATCTTTAAGACAGAGACCGGTTCTTGATTAATAAGGGGATCAGGGGTTATGGGGAGAAGGCAGGTGAATGGGGATGAGAAAAATATCAGCCATGATTGAATGGCGGAGCAGACTCGATGGGCCGGGTGGCCTCCTTCTGCACTGTAAATTTTATGATTCTATGAGTATTCATTGCGGAGCTTATACTTTAGAACATTGCTGGGCAACCTGCAGTCCGGGGGCTACATGCGGCCCTTCTGGGTTCTGTGCAGCTCACGAGACACTTTGGTGACCCTTAACCACGT
The DNA here is from genome assembly GCF_902713615.1 of Scyliorhinus canicula. NCBI lineage: Eukaryota > Metazoa > Chordata > Chondrichthyes > Carcharhiniformes > Scyliorhinidae > Scyliorhinus > Scyliorhinus canicula. The sequence goes on along the minus strand of NC_052147.1, from coordinate 29,736,101 downwards.
GCAGTGTTGCCACATTCTGTTGATTTCTGTCCACATGTTTTTTTCCTACCGGTATGACTGAAGTGATACACATGTAAACCAAGAGCAAGTGAAGCGAGGTGTGTGCTGATTGCTCACAACATTGACTGTGAAGCTGTACGCTCCCTCTGCATCTAAAGTGTAAATATTTATTTAGTTTTTACCATTTGAAGTTGACAATAGCTCTATAAATAAGGTTCCTTCGACAATACCTTCCAAACCCACGACCACTACCATCTAGAAGGCCAAAAATATTAGCCATTTGATAGGGCACATATCCTCGGATATTTAGATTGCGGCCCTGATCCCCTTGCAGCCCTGATCCCCTTGCAGCCATGTCTCTGTGATGCCCACAACATCGTACCGGCCAATTTACCTTGATCCGTATACTGCGCGCATTCGGCCCATTGAGTCTGCACCAGACCTTGTGTTGCTCGTTATGCTTTCCCTTAATTTGCTCTGTTTTAATTACCTTTGCTCAAGAGTCGCCAGGTATCTTTCTGATACCACCACAGGGTTCAAAGCCGAATACTGATCAATGACTCGATACACCAGTTAGTAAGTTTGAAATCAATGCACATTTATTGACACACACAGTCAATTATTACTCATGTATAAACTCTACTCACTAAACTACAACTACCACTAAAAGCCTATACTTAGCTTCGAGTGGCCCACTCAGTCAGAGGAACAATGGCTGTTGTCCGGTTCTGATACTGCTGGCTTCGAGCTGGTATAGAATAGTAGCTAGGAGCGCCTATCTCGTAGCGTGAGTTGACCTTAGACTTACTTGGCTGGTGCTTGGCGGGCCTCTCGTCGCTGAGAGCCAAATGCCAAGGTGAAGATGGAGAAGCTAAGAGTTCTCAAGAGCTTCTAAGAGAGCGCTCTGACCTTGGGGACTCTGTTTTATACCCCAAAGGGTTTGGCGCCCTTCTGGGCAGACCCTGGACTTGGTCCCAATTAATTGGACCATGTCCCAATCGTTTGTATCGATTCTGTCCAATAACGGGGTCATTCCCTGATCATTGGGCGGGCTCTATGTAACCATTGACCTGCCTTTGTTTTAGCTTCCACTGGCGCCGGGAAGTCTGTCCTGGTACCGATTGTTTCAATGTTTCTTTTTGTCCCCGGAGATAGCTCATTACTGTGCCAATGGCTTGTAGTTTCAGTTCTGTCTGGGTTCTGCAAGTTCCAATCCACAGGAAACCTTGCACTTGCTTGTTTTTCTAGTGCTGTCCATTTTTCCCTGCACTCTTTGCGAGTATCCATTTTGGAATTGGGACGTGGCCACCCCAGGTGGCTACACTTGGAGAGAACACCCTACTTAAGCCCATACCTCCACTCTATCTCTGTAACCCAGTAACCCCATTTAACCTTTTTGGACACTAATGGGCAATTTAGCATGGCTGAATCACCTAACCAGCACATCTTTGGACTGTGGGAGGAAACCAGAGCACCCGGAGGAAACCCACGCAGACACAGGGAGGAAGTGCAGGCTCCACACAGACAGTCACCCGAGGCCGGAATTGAACCCGGGTCCCTGGAGCTGTGAGCAGCAGTGCTAACCATTATGCCACTGTGCCACCCAATTTGTTTTTTTTCAACCTGCACGCAAATTATAAATCAGCTTTCTCTGCTTTCCAGAGCCACAGTGTGGAATTTTGATTACTTCTCTCAGCTTCACTTCCCTATAGCAGCACCTGGAACAAATGAGCACCAGGCACTTGGCCTTTTGCAGTTTTACTTATTAAGCATACTGTGCTTATCTTAACTGCTTGAATATTGGCCAATCTTCACACGCATCTCATATAGAGTAATTATCCTATTCTTTTCAATTTGGGAGTTAGAAGGGGCCCACTTGGCCAGTTTTCATTTAGTTGTAATATTTTAGGAGGCCGCTTGTGGGTCCGGGCAGTTAGTTCTTCTTCACTCTTCTTCTGACTTTGAGAGGTTTTAGGGGCTTTGCTTCTACTATCTCCTGGTATTGCTGCCTGTGAGGTCTGGCTGAGGTGGTGCTGGATAGTGGGCCTTGCTGTCACGGACACTCAGATACGCATCTGCGATGACTTTGGGATGGCTCAATCCTTTCTTTTGAGTGGCAGTTTTTGTAGGTTGGGGGGGGTGGTTACGGGGGGGGTGGGGGTTGGTTGCCTCCCCCTCCCCTAGGGAAGTTCCCAGTCTGGGGGTCACACTGACGGCCCTCCCATCCTGGAGTGGGTTTCCCCTATTTTGCGATTGGGACAAGTTTATATTCCATTTGGTTTTTGACCCCACAATTTCCCATTGTCCTCTTGAGGATGGTACTAGTGCTGCTGGTGGTAATCTGTTTTGTCCTTTGATCCGGAGCTGGGAGATGGGATTATGGAAGTTTGGATTCTTGCTCTTGGCTCTTGTTCTCTTTTCACTTCTTCTAGGCTGAGTATTAAGGGTTGGTTGTACCTGGTCCTCTCATTGTCTTTGCCCAATGTCATTTTGCAATCTCAAAGATATAGGATGGCTGCCTGTTCTGGTCTGGAGCTGGAGAAGAGTTTAAATTGCGCTGTAAGAATGAATCAATTCCCCCTTGACACTTGGGTTCTCAGGGTATTGTTTTCTTCTCCTTCTGCCGGAGCTCTTGGGGGAGACCCACGCAGACACTGGGAGAGTGTGCAAACTCCACACAGTCAGTCACCCAAGGTCGGAATCAAACCTGAGGAAGGGGCAGGACTGGCAGCTCAATATTCGGGGGTATAGAATCTTCATGCGAGCCAGAGGTGAGTGTAAAGGAAATGGTGTAGCAATATCGATCAAGGACTCAAGTAAGAAAGGTGAGTTCCTCGTTAGTATAGTGGTTAGAATGCCTGCCTGTCATGCGGGAGACGAGGGTTCAATTCCCCGACAGGGAACTCTTTGTTATGGGGCGGCATGGTAGCACAGTGGTTAGCACTGTGGCTTCACAGCACCAAGGTCCCAAGTTCGATTCCCGGGTCACTGTCTGTGCAGAGTCTGCACGTTCTCCCCGTGTCTGCGTGGGTTTCCTCCGGGTGCTCCGGTTTCCTCCCACATGTCCTGAAAGACGTGCTTGTGAATTGAGCATTGTCCCTCCGTGTACCCGAACAGGCGCAGGAATGTGGCGACTAGGGTATTTTTACAGTAGCTTCATTGCAGTGTTCATGTAAGCCTACTTGTGACAATAATAAAGATTATTATTATTATTTTGTTTTGTAGCTATGGGGGAGATGTTGGGCTGTAATGTTGCCTGTTTCCTGCTTGGGTGCAGACTGGTCATTTATCCGTGGAAGGAACATGTTGGTAATTTTGTCCTTGAATCATCCAGTTTTATTTGTTCCCAATTATGTAATGTTATTGTTTTGTGCTGGACCCGCTGTACATTGATTGGGTATAACTAACTTTCTACTTTTGTTTGTTTGATACAATTTTTTGTAAAATAGACATTAAAAAAAGGTGCAAGGCTTGAACACATTCCTTTTGTTTTCAGAGTACAGGTCCCTGCATATGAATGTATGTTGCTTTCAGCAAGTCTAAATAAAACATGTTATTGTAATAGTGTAACAACATCAAGTCAAACCAGAATAAACTATTTTCAGTTGGTATTTGACTTTTCATGTGGCACACTGTCTCTCCTCGCTTGAAAAGATATCAAGGTTATGAGTTCAACCAATTATCATAAATTGGTTGGTAGTGTAGCTATGTTAGCACAATTAGGATTGTTCAGCAGGTGCTGCCCAATTATGAAAGTTCTAACAGTAAATGTTTTGTTTTGCAAGCACAGGCTGGCTGAGTAAGGTCTGGACTCAATGAACTCTAATGCATTTGGTCTTTTCCTGCTTTACAAGACCACAGCACTATCAGTAAAGTGTTTTGAGGAGCTTTGAGGTTGTGAAAGGCATGGATCAGAACAGCAAACTGATATACATTCTGCAGCACTGAGACCATGCGCCATTTGTTAAGCTGCTTCATGTCCCTTGGCCAGTGCTGGTCCCTATGGGAGAAAACCGGAGCACCCGGAGGAAACCCACGCACACACGGGGAGAACGTGCAGACTCCACACAGACAGTGACCCAAGCTAGGAATCGAACTTGGGACGCTGGAGCTGTGAAGCAAATGTGCTAACCACTATGCTACCATGCTGCCCTAAGACCAGGCATTTTCAAAGTGGGTGTTGCGACCCGTGGGTGGGTCAGGGGTGGGTATTGGGAGGGTATCAGGAGGGTCGCAGAGCCATCCACCGTGGTGTTCCCAATCGCGTGAATTCAGACGCAACGGCAGCAGCAGCCGACTTTTAAAAATGCTGGCTGCGAACGGATTTAAAAATGACAGCCGGGACCGGCTTTAAAATGCCGGCGCGCTGCGAATGCATGCCCGCTCATCTGTGTGCATGCCCGGAGCCCAGAGAGAAAAGCATCTTGTCCTGACGTCAGTGTGCTGACACAGGAGAAGATTTTAAAAAAATACAATTCAGTCTTCCTGCATCTGTCTTGAATATGCTCAATGGCTGAGCCTGCAGAACTCTCTTTGATAGTGAATTTTAGAGATTAAAAAGATTTACAGTACTTTGAGTTAAGTAATTCCTCCTTACCTGTGTCTAAAATCATCGCATTGTAATTTGGCGACTATATCCCCAGGCTGTAAACCACCCATCTGAGGAAAACTTACATTCTGCATCTGCTCTGTAAAGTCCTGAGAGAATAATGCCTGTTTCAATTAGGTCATTTCTCATTCTTCGCTACTCTATGCTGCAGAATATAAGCCCAGGCTCACCTCTCGCATGAAAGGTAAGAGAAAATGGTGGATCCCAAAGGTCGGCTGGCGTGGGTTGCCAAGGTCGGCTGGCATGGGTCGCAAAGGGTGGCCAGCGTGGGTCGCGAACGTTGGCCGGTGTGGATCCGGATGGTTGGCGGCATGGGTCTGGATGGATGGCAAGCGTGGACCTGGACAGATGGCCGATTGGTAAAAATGGGTCCCGGGCAAAAAAGTTTGAGAAACACTGATATAGACCATTTATAATTGGGAGATTGGGTTAGGTGCAAATTGGTATGATGGAAGCTAGGACCCAGCGACGTCATTTCGATTCTGCTCTGACTCTTGTGTCAGACGTACGACTACGTCATGGCGCTGGTACGTGTCGGCTTTTCTGTCAGGCGGGTTGTGCGGCCACCCCGGGGTCCTGACCGGGAGGCTCCGCCTTCAGCTCCACGTCTCCGTCGACGCGGAGCGTTTAACCAGCGGGAGAGGAACCAGGTCATTTCCCCTTCTCCCTCCCCGGGGCTGCGCCGCTTTTGACAGGGTGAGCCCAGCCTCTTGCAAAGCGGGTTCGCGTGATGGTGGTCTTCGGGGGTGGGAAGAGTTCAGGTCCATCGCCCGGTCCCTGGGCCTGAGCCGGGGCCTGTGCTTCAGCTCACCGTTCAGGCCCCAGTTAAAGCGCCGCGCTCGCTTTCCTTTCACGGGCGGCTGCGCCACTTTACAACTCCACCTGCCATGGTGCATACTGAGCTGTTATGAGAGTTGTATTCAGCAGAGATTCGGCCCTGTCTGTCGCATTTTATGCGGGTTAGCTCATCTTCCCTGTCCATCGTTGATGTTGCAGCAGCATCGCCCTGTTGTTAGACATGTAAGGTGCCTAGTTCCGGGTGCTCTGTTTACACTGTGAATATCCTTGATGCAATATCAAACGTGGCAGGATGTCCAGTAACTGTTTTCTGCCCTCATGCATGGCACCACAAAGCCAATCTCCAAACACTCCAGTGTGGCTCCAAAGAGCTCTGGCACAGTTGTATTCAGTGGGGATCTAAGGGTGGGAGACTCGCCAGTGGCAGAAGTCAGAGACAGCAGAAAGGAGGGTGGTTGTGTCTGCCGCAGACCAATCGTTTCAACCCTGGGACTTGGTTGCAGGGCAGCTTCCTGGGTCCATCTATCATCCACTGTTTCATCAGTGACTTTTCAGCCGGCATAAGGTCAGAAGTTTGCTGATGATTGCACTATGAGGTAGTCAATGCCAACATGCAGGCAAAGTAACATTAATGCCACATAAATACTATGCAATAACATCTCCACTGAGACAGCTTAACAATTTATGTCAATGATATTCTGTTCACCAAACCTACCACCAACAGCATTTGGCATTGCCATTGAATAAAATTTTTAATGTACATCTGTACAAGTAAGTCTGCAAACATTGTAAAAATATTCTATGAGAAAGCTCTTCTACCAAATGGCGATCTGCATTGTTGTATGCCGTGAGAAAATCCTTCATGTTAATAAAATAATGCTGTTAAACCTGGTATTTGTGAATTCATTTTATACCATGTGTTTTCAGTAGTGGAACAACACTGCCATCCAGAAAGCTATTATCTTGTGATGTTGGACATGGTGCCCCCTGTGCTGTCTGCTGCTTTTGGTTCTTTGCTCTTGTTTGCTTTTCCTTTCAGAATCTGTTTGGATATTTATTCTTTACTATGGTATTTTGATTTTATTGCAGTATTCTGTTACCAGATGACTGATTTCCATCACTGTACCACATTAATTTAGTTGCACTATTTTTATTTTTCCTTGTTTTGAAAGCCCATGTACAAATTGTCTTGGCCAGCTTGACTCCGTTTTTAAGTGTCTGGTTGGAAGACTGTTAATACAAATAGATACAAATACAAAAATTGTTGGACTTTAACCTGGTGTTGTAAGACTTCTTACTGTGCTCACCCCAGTCCAACGCCGGCATCTCCACATCAATACAAATAGAGGTCATGTTCTTTCTTGCCAATGTTATTGCGATACCATTCTAAAAGCAATATTAAACTGAGGTTCATCAGTCCATTTGGATGGATTCCATGGCACTCCATTGCTCCGTTCCTCAAGTATCACCACTGGGGAGGAAAAAATAGATGAACTAATCATTTAAAAAAAAAAAAAAAAAATTTAGAGTACCCAATTCATTTTTTCCAATTAAGGGGCCATTTAGTGTGGCCAATCCACCTAGCCTGCACATCTTTGGGTTGTGGGGGCGAAACCCATGCAAACATGGGGAGAATGTGCAAACTCCACATGGACAGTGACCCAGAGACAGGATTGAACCTGGGATTTCAGCGCCATGAGGCAGCAGGGCTATCCCACTGTGCTACCGAACTGCCCTGATGAACTAATCATTAATCTATGCCTATTTATGGGATAGTGTTAGTGCAAACTGTCTCTCAAAATAAACTTGTGTGAATTGCATTGCACAGTTTAAGTGAAAAGTGACATTTGGTGAAAAGGTACAAACAATGGTAAGGAGTTCAAACCTTGTGTGTATCATTTTTTAAGCATTACTCAGTCGAATTCAGGGGTCTGCTCTAACGTGCTTCATTATTATGGCGAATAGGTCAGATTGATATTCGCCCCTTCATCCCAAGAGACTAATCACAATACCATAATCATTGTATAGTTTTAATTCTGCAATTTAGTTTTATTTTGTATTGATTTAGTAATCAAAATGTTAGCACCCTGCTCACAGTTCATCTGAAGATTTTATAGTTTTGAGAAAGCAGAAATTGGCATGTAATGTTCTGCCACTTGTGAAGCCACTGCTAATCTATTGGTTATTTTTATTTGTTTCTGTTAATTGTTTCTTGGTAATTGGATTAAATCTATGCTTTTTTGCTCTTTTGCAAATAGGTCACATTGTAATGCTCAGCTCTAACACCTGTTCAGGATGTCATGGTTGGCTGGTCTTGCAGGGAAGGCAGAAGACTTCTTGAATAAAGTGGACCAGGGAGCAGCAGCAGCACTAACCACGTCCATTGACAATGTGGCTGCAACACACGCACTCAATGCTGAAGCCAGTTCTTCCAGCCAATATTCTGCCCTGAATCAGCTGAGCAGTAAACCTGATCACCAAGCCCACTCTGATATTAGTTATGTCTCCTCCGCTGCTGGGAACATTAAGAGACAAAAGGCCACCCTTCTTGCTGGAGCTTCCAATGTTTCCTCATCAGCACGGACCTTTGAACTTCCAGCCGGTGCACCTGCAAGCTCTTCTCTAGGCAGACCCTCAATGCAGTTTGTAAGACCAAAAAAGATTGAGCCGGATGATGACCAACTCTTTGATTTCTTAAATAGTTCTGAAAAGTCATTAAATGGAAGGGCGGACAACAAACGAGAGACAATAAAGCCTTCCACACCAAAAAGTCATTCCCGAACTTCCAGTCTCAGTTCCATATCTACTTCCACCGTTAATATGAAAACAACTGAAGAGAGCATTGTCCAGGAAGACTTTGCTGATGGACCTGGTATGAAATAGTCTGAATAAATCATTGAGTTTCTCTTTACTGATAACTTGCAATTTTCTGTACATGAGCAGTGTTATAAACATGTTAAGTGTTTGGACTTCCTGTGATTGCACTGCACTGTAATTTAAATGCTATTTTACCAAATTTTGAAATGAGCAAATCGCATGCATTATTGGCGAATAACCTAGATGGTGTTATTAGATTGTACGTTGTCTTTTAAAGGAATCTGTAACCAAATCCAATACAAAACCAATTGAATGAAATCCTCTTTCTGGTTAGTTGAACAGTTCTTACCTAAATTAATTCAGACAGTCTCAACCAATTTGCACTTTGCATAGCGTAAAACTGCGATATTTAATCTGGCACGGATACCTTTAGAAAGGCAGAGTTTTGAAATTAAGGCAGACATGATCAAAAGTAGGGATTAATGCATTCTGGAAGCAAATTGTTGCTCTCTCTCTGCCTAAACTGGGTGAATGTTTGCAGGTGACAACAGTGGAAAGGCATTCCATTCCCCAAACTTTTAGAAGTAATAAAGCAAATTGAAATTGAACTATTTTTGAGAACCTCTGAGAAAAAGGGCTCTGAGTGTGTGTAGAGTTTGCACGTTCTCCCTTTGCTCCGGTTTCCTCCCACAGTCCAAAGATGTGCAAGTTAGGTGGATTTGCCATGCTAAATTGCCCCTAGGTGGGACAGGGTCAGGCCTTGGGCCTTGGTAGGATGCTCTTTCAGAGGGTCGATGCAGACTCCATATGCACAATGGTCCCCTGCACTGTAGAGATTCTATGACTGGAGATACTGCTTCGTGTTAGTCTTATTTTTGTCCCATGTTCCCTTGGAAAGAGGAAAAATTGATGAACATTAGTTCCATTTTAGCCAAGTGCTGAGCTATATTGCCTTGTCTGTTAACTCTTTCCATTGTATCTTTTGCCTTCCGACCAGTATTCTCTGAATCAGCAAAGTATTACCTATAATTTGGGTCGCATGATAATGAGGACACATTAGATCTTTCTTCCCCTGCCTGGCCTACATGTGACTCCAGGTCCACATTAACGTGGTTCATCCTTAATTGCCCTCTGAAATGGCATAACAAGCCACGCAGTTCAAGGCCAATTAGGGTTGGCCAACAAATGCTGACCTTGCCAGCAATGCCCACATCCCATGACAGAACAAAATAAAACTTGGAATTTCAAAAAAGACAGTTAATATTATTAGGCACAAATCCTTTACGTATCTGTTTTGTCCACAATCTAATTATTTTTGTGTGCCATTTTCATTAAGACATGACTTGAATATAATCCTTGTTGTGTACCGAGAACTAAAAGCCTCTGCTTTCATTAGTAATCAGGAGAATGGTGCAATTAATCCAATTGTTTACTAATTTAATAGTCTACTCCTGTCCGTTCTATAATTCCTGCTGTTAAAAGTTCTCTGATTAAAGTTAGCTGAATGTCTATTGGCTTGTTAAGAAGTAAAGTTGAAACAATTGAAACTTTTAAGGAGAAATTAGATAAATTAGGAAATCAGAGAGAACAGATTAATTTTGAACTACCCTAGCATCAAGCCAGCGGTGCGAGACCGGGATCACCCTGTGCTGTGCATATCTCTTTCAGAGGCAGTAATCTGATCAAGGGCTCCAGATGTCATGAACTTCTCAGTGAAGTTGAGAGCAATTCACCTGGTTATTGGAATGCATTGCAGCCTTGAATTAATTTTAGAAGATTATAATAGTGAGAATCTACCAGAAATATCCTGTGGTGCCTTCTATTAAGCCATGTATGAACTGCATATCTCTTTGAGTTAATGGACAGTCACACTCAATCTGCACATGTGATGTAACTAAGGTTATCAAAAATTGATTCCCACATGACTGCCAGGAACACAGACGTATTGTGCTAATCTGTAGAGACCCCAAATGTATACTTTGTTTCGAACAGCTACACTGTAGAAGGAGGCCATTCAGCCCATCAAGTCTGCACCGGCCCTCTGAAAGAGCACCCTACCTAGACCTAGTCCTCTGCCCTAGCCCCATAACCTCAACCTCATCACATCTTTGGGAGCTAAGGGGAAATTTAGCATGGCCAATCCACCTAACCTGCACTTTGAACTGTGGGAGGAAATACATGCAGATACTGGGTGAAAGTGTCAAACTCCACACAGTCACCAAGGTTGGAATTGAACCCGGGTCTCTGGTGCTGTGAGGCAGCAGTGCTAGCAACTGTGCAGCCCCTATTTGTCCCACCTTCAGCATCTTCGAAGTGCTCTCGTCCATGGGTGGCAGCATGGTAGGACAGTGGTTAGCACAGTTGCTTCAGAGCTCCCCGGGTCCCAGGTTCGATTCCTGGCTTTGGTCACTGTGCGGAGTCTGCACGTTCTCCTCGTGTCTGTGTGGGTTTCTTCCGGGTGCTCCGGTTTCCTCCCACAGTCCAAAGAAGTGCAGGTTCGGTGGATTGGCCATGCTAATTTGCCCCTTATTGTCCCAAAGGTTAGGTGGGATTACGGGGATATGGTGGCAGCGTGGGCTTAAGTAGGGTTCTCTTTCCAAGGGCCAGTGCAGACTCGATGGGCCGAATGGCTTCCTTCTGCACTAGGGATTCTATGAGAACTTGCATGTTACACATTTTCCCCCCTAGTTGAAAGTTACAGATTAGCAAATTTTGCAAGATTTCACTCCCACTATGGTACCTCATTTAGTTGGAAGCACAAATTCCAGAATTGGACACGATCAATCAGCACTGCTGATTGTTGACAATTTTTTTTCTATCACTGAAGTTAATCAGACAATTAGGAACACTGCTATTTACTGATTCACAGTCCCATTGCATAAGGTGCCTTGCAAAGTTTAATCCTGAAATGTTTTGCCGATTGTTCAGATCTGGGTTTGCACTGTGGTAGGTTACTGAACTGTCAGTGAAACTGATTTTGTAATATCAATGCCTATTGTAGTGTAGAGGTTATCTATGAACGTTATATATGGAAATCAGACTAGTCTTAAAGTGTAAAATAAAATTTTCATACTTGGTTTTTAGTTTTACCAATTTATTGTTTCTAATATATACAGATGCCTCAGAAAGCACTAATGTCAGTCAAGATGACCAACTGGAGCTTGCAAAAGAGCAGCCATTAAGTAATACAGTTGGCTTAGGTTTCTCAGCTAAAGATGACAGTCAGTCACTGGAGCTATCGAACTTTCGGCTTGAAAACCAGCTTCTCCGGAGCGAGGTATCCTCCTTGAACCAAGAAATGGCTTCTTTGATTGAGAGATCAAAACAAACACAAGAAGGTATGACTGCAATAGTAGCTTGGGCTTCTCTGTTATAGCAAGGACATTTCTTACAGACCATGTGCCTCTCATGATTTCCTCCACAATGTCCATGATCTTCTTCCATCCCTGATTTCTCCTTTGCTCACTTCCTCCTCTTCACTGCCCTGCTGCAGACCTTGCTGTCGAACAGGGAACCATGCTGGTTGTCAGACAGGATAGCTGAAAGAAAATTGAAAGCTGTCCTGTTACTTATTTCAAAAAATGTCCAGGAAGTTTTTACTTCCAGGTTTCCTGTCCAAATATCCTTACTGTTCTCTCTCTCTGACCCCAAATAATTCACAATACCCCATGGTCTTTGAAGAGTCTCAACTAGATTAATTGTACGAAATACCATAATTGGTTTCAGCCAGTGTTGTCTCTCGGCATCTTGACTTATTTGGCAAATTAATGAAATTATGCGATGGGACTAATTGGCATTAAGCCAATTATGGCTTTATTGGGGGGGGTGGTGGTGAAATTTGAATTCAACAAAAAAAAATCTGAATTTGAAAAGTCTAATTAAGACCAAGAAACCATTGTCATAAAAATGAATCTGGTTCACTGATGCCCTTTAGGGAAAAAAATCTGCAGTCCTTGTGTGACTCCAGATCCACAGCAATGTGGTTAACTGTTAAATGCCCTCTGAAATGGAGGGCAATTGGGGATGGGCAATAAATGCTGGCCCAGCCAGTGCCACCCACATCCCATTGATGAAACAAGCTTTAATATTGTACAGCATATCCTTGCGTCATATTCTTGGAAGTGCTGCCTTAAATTACTGTGATAGCTACAATACAATGTATTATATATAGTTGGATTTCTGCCAACGCTTTGGGTGGGATTTTCTGTGCAGCCCCCTCACGGTGGGTTTCATGGCAGCAGCCAGCCATTGGCCGGCGACGGGATCTTCTGATTCCACCGCTGCAAGGGGGTTTCCGTTCTATAGACCCCCCCCCCAAAGAAAGCCAATGGGTGGGATTTGCTGTCGGCAGGGGTAGTAGATCCCACAGGCAAATACAGCCATAAAATTTCAGCCATGGTCTTCGTACTAACCGTTTTTCACAGTTCAAATGGATGTGGGAAATATCACACACTGTTTAGCTTTGCTGCTATCCTAGTGATTGCATCGATCTCAGTATCCTTGGACTAGGAAGAGGAAAGACAGCTAGGTTTGTTGATTCTGAAGAATGGGATTAAGCTCAGCCACAATGTTTCTCCATTGGCAACAGTGCTCAAGTGCCTCGATTTACAAGTGATAAATTATCATACAGTAAAGCATGACATCAAACCTCCAGGCAGGTAGAACCCACAGGTGGCTACTGCTATCGACAAAGCCATAGTGTGAATTGAACAAAATTCAAGAGTCTGTATGTCCTGACTGCACTGAATGAAAATGCCATTGGACCTGTGAAAAGTGTAGAGAGAAGCAGTAACTTGATTGCGTTTTCTAACCGTGCAGCTTCTTTCCCTTGATGGACCAGTTCAAATGTAGGGAAGTTGCAGCTCGAGCCTGTGCCACAATATTTTATGCAAACTACATCTATAAATTAATTTTTCACAAGTTTGACTGAAGTTCCATTTACATTATCCAATTGCCTTGCAACAACAAAACAGGGCAAATGAAATGCTGAATTAGTTTGTTAAATCAGTGTAAGTTCACAGAATTGCTATGGTGCAGAAGGTGGTCATTCAGCTCATCATGTCTGCACCTACTCTCCAAATGAGCATTATGCACATTGCCACTCTCCTGCCTTTTCCCCAAGCCCGTGCACATTGTTTCCTTTCAAATAATCACCTAAAGCCCTCTTGTATACCTCAATTGAACCTGCTTCCACCACACTTCTGGACAGTGGGCTCTAGATCGGAACCAGTGTTTTTCTCATGTCACATTTGCTGCTTTTGAATATCATTTTAAATCTGTGCCCTCTCGTTTTTGAACCTTCTACAAGCAGGAACACTTTCTCCCTATCTACTCTGACCAGCCGCGCCCCCCCCCCCCCCAAAAAAAACATGATTGTGAACATCTGTACCAAATGTCCTCTTAGCCTCCTTCTCTCCAAGGAGAACAGTCCCAACTCCTCCAATTTATCTTCATCACTGAAGTTTCTCACCCCTGGAACCATTATTGTAAATCTCTTCTGCACTTCCTCAAATGCGCTCACTTGTTTATAGCATAGTAAGAAGTCTTACAACACCAGGTTAAAGCCAACAGGTTTGTTTTGAATCACTAGCTTTTGGAGCGCTGCTCCTTCCTCCTTCCAAACCTGTTGGACTTTAAGCAGGGATTGTGAGACTTCTTAGTGTGCTCACCCTAGTCCAAAGCTGGCATTTCCACATCTTGTTTTATAGCATACCATATACCTTGACTACTGTTCACTTTTGGCCTCCGGCATATGAGAGAAACATCCAAGTGATGAACACAGTGCAGAGAACAGCAGCATCACTGACCCCTGAAACCCAGCAGCATAAATACAAGACAAGATTGAAAAGACTCTGTCTCTTTAGATTTGAAAGCGATGACTGAGAATGCCTTCTATAGAAGTACTCAACATATTAAATGATATCGATAAATAAACCAGGAGCACTACTTTAAGGTAAACCAAGACACTAAAGGTTGAAATTAATTGGCTGAAAATGATGAAAGAACATTGATCCTATCTTCTCTTAATTTGGTCACACAAAAAGTGATATAGACTTGGAAAGTCCCTCTACATATTGTGGAGCTTTAGACCCTGAATTCATTCAAGATGCACATTTGGGGAGGAAACTGATGTTTGTTCAGATAGGGCAGTACAAATGGCTGGATAGTACAAATACCCTCCATCTGTATTTTGGTCTAATTGTTTCTTTTTAAATATTTTTGATTTCAAGAGTTAAATAAAGCCAGGAAGCAGATTGAGAAATGGAATTCTGAAAACTCGAAAACTGACAGGATAGGGAGGGAACTGCGTTCTCAGGTGGATGATCTGAACGAGGTGCTGGGTGCCAAGGATTCTCAGCTGGCTGTGCTAAAAGTGAGGCTGGAAGAGGCAGATCAGCTTCTGAAGACGCGTAATGAAGCACTGGAGCTACTGCAGAGTGAAAGAAGCAGGTTTAAATGAATTTATTGCCATGTACATTTTTCATTGGACTCCACTAGGCTCATAAAAGGGACTGGCGTTTAGATGCAGCAAAGAATTTGAACACTGATTCTTTCAACTAGATTTTGATTTCAAATCCAGCTAGGGTAATTGTTATAAATTGATCAAATCTCATGACAAAATGCAATGAATTGGTATGACAGGATGTTCTTTAAAGGTTGGTGGTAGTGCCATATTACAATGGGAAATTCCCATCTGCTTTTGACCTTGACTATCTCTGGTTCAGGATTACCTGAAATGAATTGCCTATCAAAAAAATCATCCTATCATCTTCTGACAACTTGAACAAAGTAAATGCTGCAACAAAAAAATGGTGCCATATATTACAGAAGCTCTCTTTATATAGTATAATAAATAAAGAGGTCATTAGCCTGTTACCCATCAGACTTGTTGCACGTCGAGGGAACCTCCTGTTTTCCTTGGCTTAATGTGTATTTTTGCAATGATATGAGTACTCAATCATAAAGAATATGTTTATAATTGTAATATTGACCCTGAGCCATTTAAATGAAACCAAAGCATAATTTTACACTAAAATTTTTTAAAACTTGCTTTCTTAATCACTCCATAAAGCTTAAAGAAGATGTTTTATTCTCTGTTATATCTATTCTACTAATTTTCTTGTTCTGTCTCCCCAATTCCATTGCGGATTTTAAAAAATTCTGAAATGAGGGCAATCTTTTAAAGGCCACTTTTTCAAACCAGTTGAAATTCCAAATTCTGAAGATTGCCATGGTTGTATCAAGGGTTGACGATTCTAGGCTAGCATCTTGGGGCTTTATAAACCTAAATACTTGTTACAAAATGTTGCCACTTGTTATATATTTCACTCCCCCCTCTACATGGCAATGAACAATTATAACAGCAACTTGCAATTATACAGTAAAAGATCCAAAAGCGCTTTGCAGGAGTGTTATTAAACAAAGTTTGACACCATGCTACATAAGGAGGTGTTGGGGCCAATTATCCAAAGCTTGGTCAAAGAGGTAGGTTTTACAGTATTAGAGGAGGAAAAAGAGAAATGGAGAGGTTTGAAGGGGCTGGAAACTCCAGAGCTTGGGATCTTTGTAGCTGAAGGCATGGCTATCCATGGTGGGTAATTAAAATCTGGGGTGCTAAAGGCCAGAATTCGAGGAGAGTAAACATCTCGGACAGTTGTTGGGCTGGAGGCAATTACAAAGGTGGAAAAGGATGAGGTCAAAGAGCGATTTGAAATCCAGGATGAGAATTTTAATATAGAATTGGTTAACTGGAAGGCAATGTAGGTCAGCGAGCACAGGGTGAACATGACATTGTGCAAGTAGGGAATGGAGCTTATGGCTCTGGTATTCTCAATACTTAATTGAAAGAAAGGCCTGTTCATTCGATGTTAAACAAGCAATCTGGCAATTCACAGGTAGTGGGATGATAGAGCTGGATGTTGTTGACATGAATGTGGAAACTGTTGCTACATTTTGGGATGATGTTGCTCAGGGGTAGCATGAAAAAGAAATAAGAGTGAAAGGTCATGGATGAATCCATGCAGGATACCAGTGTGAGAACAGAAAGACAAGTCAATTCATGTTACGTTGACTACAATTCCATTGATTTAGATTTATTGTCACGTGCACCGAGGTACAGTGAAAAGTATTCTTCTGCTTACAGTCCAGTCAGATTGTACCATACATGAGAAACATAGGACATACTATAGATACATAATGTAAGTACATAGACATCGGATGAAGCATACGGAGTGTAGTGCTGCGTAGTGGAGAAGATGTGTGGAGAGATCAGTTCAGTCCATAAAAGGGCCATGCAGGAGTCTGGTAGCAGCAGGGAAGAAGCTGTTTTTGAATCTCTTAGTGCATGTTCTCAGATTTTTGTACCTTTCTGCCTGATGAAAGGGAGAATACCCCATGTTATGTTCGGGCTGGGGGGAGGTTGTTTTTTTTTGGCCTTGGAGATCGGGACCCGTTTAAAAATGGCATCCCGAACTCTTGCTACAACGGGCCGTTCCGGCGAGCAGAGTTCCCCATTGTATAAAACGGGGCTATGTGCTCTCGCTACAACGGGCAGTTCTGGCGAGCAGAGCTCCCTGTTGTAAAAAATGGGGCAATGTGCGGCCTCGGCTGTGCGTTTCCCGTTTAGGCCCCTTATTCAACACAGGTAACGTTGAATAGCCACGTGTGTCTCGGCATTGCTCTTTGGAACTCTGATCCCTTTTGGGAAGATCGCACCCAATAAGTGTAGCAAAGCCATGTGAAATGGTGGGAAGGGGAGTAATGAGCATGGAAGAGAGAGCAAAACAGTAGAAATGGAAGTTTAAATTACTTGGGGTGAAGCAGAGAAGATAGCAAAGTGTAAAATTTGGTCTCATAAATTGGGAGAGGGGGTGGAGACACAGAACAAGAATTTTAAATGAGTGACATGTGGAGGAACGCAGTAAAATGCTTAAAGGAGAAGTTGCTAGGGGTGTAGAAAGACAAACCAAGGAGTGATTAAGATAAAGGTTTGAGCAGAGCAAGTGGGAAGTGTAGCTTCCACTTTTTCCCTCACCAATGCTCCCCCTCCACCACCCCACTTGGGCCATCTGTTCCTGAGCTTTGACAAAGGGTCATCTGGACTCGAAATATTAGCTCTTTTCTCTCCCTACAGGTGCTGCCAGACCTGCTAAGGTTTTCCAGCATTTTCTCTTTGGTCCTTGTTTTTAGTTGCCCTTTGACACACTGGTTACCTTTGTTCTGCCATTAAGACATTTTGACCTCTTCATGTGCTACTATCAGCACCCTTCTTAGCATTGATCACCCCCATTTACATTCCCTTTGTTATTTTGTCAATCTCCCCCTATCGCTGACACCCTATCCAGCCCCATTGCTCCACCCCCCATAAATCTGATCCTATCTCCAGTTCTCTCTGACTTTGAGTGAGTCACCCAGACTCAACATTAGCTCCCTTCTCCTTCCACAAATGCTGTCAGACCTCTGCGATTGTCCAGTATTTTCTGTTTTTGTTTCAGATTCCAGCATCTGCATTAATTTGCTTTCATTGGAAGTGTCGTTAGATGGGCAACGAGCATTAAGGGGAAAGATGTTATCACTCCTCAGCCATGTCTCCATCAAAGCCACAATGTTGATGTGATCTACAGTAAGCTCGTGTGTAGCAAGGGAAATGGCAAACATAGATGAAACATACATGCTGGAGGGGGATGGGGAGAGTGGGGTGGGGATTGATCGCCACTCCACTAGTATGGGAAGTCATGACATATCAGTTCATAAGCAGATTTCCATACTTTTTATCCCTTTAGGACATGCTGTGCTTGTTACATGTTACATCTGGAAATCCTAGAGATAATTTTATAATGTATTTTCTTTTGAAAGAATACTGCAGGATCATAGTGAAGGGAGCAGCATGCACAACCAAGCCTTGCAGACAATGCAGGAGAGACTCCTGGAAACAGAATCATCACTCAAACGAGAACAAGACAGTTACAATAAAATGCAGGTTTGTTTACCGGGGGGGGGGGGGGGGGGGGGGGTAGTCTAATTCATGGCAGCTGAACATCATAGATAATGTCTTTTGAATATCTAGCATGCTGTGTTTTCCTTGTTTGCTCAAGGAATTTGACTTGGTCTGGTTTGTAATTTGCATAAAACAAGAACATGTATTTTGAAGTTAATTACAAGTCAAATTGTTTGCCATATGATGTAGTTCAAAGCTGAATGCTTTTGAAGACCTATTTTCAGATAAAACTATTCACACCAGCCTTGTCTGAATTATTGTTTTACAAACATCTAAAGCTCAAAACTTTAGAAATCCAAATTTGTGAGTTTTGGTAAGTGGGTTATCCTTGTGCACTTTAAGCCCTATCCCTGCCCTCTACCTTGTTTGTCATTGCAAACAAGATGCCAAGCCATATATTCGAGATGCTGTAAATGCAAAGTAAATTGACTGGGAATACTGGCAGTTTACAAAGCGTGTAATGGTGAAAAAGTATGGTTGCCATCTACTAACTTTACATTTTCTCATTAGTGATTTGACCTGACCTGTGTGGATTTAAGCTCTATATTTTGTCATTGTTTAATGGAGTAGGGAGAAAAATGGAAAAGAAACAGGTATATACGTGGTTTTTTTAAATAGCTCTTTCAAAGGCAATGTGATAAGTGATTGGGATTAATAATAGACTGGGACAATCAAATTGTCGAGAGTGGACTAGAAGATGAGTTTTTGTGACAGTTTCATGGAGCAATAGGTTGTAGAACCAACTTGGGATAATGTGATCTTAAATCTAGTATTGTGTAATGAGGCAGGATTAAATTGGAATATCGTAGTAAAAGACCTACTGGGAAATAGTGATCATAATACCATTGAATTCCATTCCATGATAAGTTTGAAACTGACATGCTCCAATCACAAGCATGAATCCTAAATTTAAACAAAGCCAATTACATGAAGGGAGACCTGGCTACAGTTGATTGGGTAACGGGCTTCCTAATGCATTTCATCAGGTGTCACTCTAAAAGTTAATAGGCAAGATAAGGGAGATGGGAGTAAAAGATCAGTGTGAATAGAAGATTGGCTAACAAGAAGCAGAGAGTGGGCATAAATGGCATTTTTGGGTTGAAGGATCAGAGCTGGAGCCTCTGGTATTTACAATCTATATTTTGATGTCTCAGGAAATTGAGGGATGTGAGGAGTGGATGGCAAAGTGAATTGAAGTGCACAATTAGCCATGATAGTATTGAATGGCAGAGCAGGCTTGATGGGCTGTGTGGCCTATTCTTGCTCTTATTCCTTACGTTCATTCCTGGAAATTAGTAGTCATTTACATCTGAATTAAGGAAAGTACCATTACTTGAGTATTTTTGTTGTAAGTTTAACTGCCCCAGTTCTTGTCTGACTTTAGAAACATTTAGTTTACCAGCCATGATTGCTGACTTTCTGGAGGCCTCCACATTTATTGAATTTTCAAGGGTGGTCATGGAATGCCAGTACTTCAGTTAGCCTCTGCTCCAGCTTGTCTTTGTACCTCCTGTCTTCTCAAACAACAGACAAACTTTATGTGATGACCTTAATGATCATCTTTTTCATATCTATAAATTTTCACTTCTCCGGCTATAGGCACTCTCCAATGCCATGTCCAAAGAGCTGCCATTCATCTGTGATCCTGAACAATGAGTAGGAAATTGATACAAAGCCTCTTTTTTGTGAATACCCTATGGTAAAGAAAATGTAACGATTTAATGTTCCCTATTCCTTTTTGTAGATGTTATTTGAAATGATACTGCATTCCCAGGCATTATTTAGCAATGTTTTATGCTTGCCTTTAAGCCATGGAAATTATTAAAATTTACCTGATCTTTCCTGGTGCTTGAGATGATCTGTAACCAATCACTATTTGTTGATGCACCACTGTCAATGTTCTCTTATTCGATTATTCTTTTGTCTACTGTGTACGTTCCCTTGGCCGCAGAAAAATACTTTTCACTGTACTTCGGTACATGTAGCAATAAATATCAATCAATCAGTCACCTCTTTTGTATCTTCTGTTCAGAATGAATTTGCAGCCAGGCTCAGTAAGGTTGAATATGAACGCCAAAGTCTGGCGGAAGCCCTGACAGCATCTGAAAAAAAGGCGCTTGAAGAAAAGAAGAGGGCAGATGATCAGCAGCAACAACTCAAAGTCGCTAAGACCAGCTTGGATTTAACTAAACAGGAACTGATGGACTACAAACAAAAGGCTACCAGAATTCTTCAGGTGAGGACGCGATTGTGAAGAAGTACAGAAAACCTCTCCGTTTGCCTTTGGAGAGTACTGTAGAATTGGCCATGTATAATTTTTATGTAAGCAAGTTCCGATAAATGTTTGGATTTTAAGTTCTGGGCTCTGCAAAAGGATTCCTGGTCGCAATCATATTTTGAAAGCACTGAGTTTCTGCTGAATAGAGAATCATTAATAATGGGACATGAATCTGGAGTTACACTGAAAGGGCAATGGGGGAATAGGAAGAAAAGTATTCACCAAAGCTATTGCAGAATGTTTGCAAAATGTTTCATTGAGGCTGAGATAATAACATTTATAGACTTGGATTAGTATTCAACAAGAAGCCATAGAAAAGAAAAAGAGCAGGAAAATGGGTTAAAGTTAAAAAGGTTAGCTGCAGTCAGAGGGCTGTGATAAGCTACCAGGTTTCCCTTGGGCTAAGAGGCTTTGATAAGTGTCCTTTTAAGTGTAGGAAAATATGTAATGCTTTAAAATGAACTGTTATTTGATTTTCATGATCACACTTGAGTGAATTTTTTTTTCAACGGTAATTTGCTCATTATCTGTTGCTTTGCAGAGTTTATTCTTGGTAGAAGATAAAAGCGTGCTTTAGAGACAAATGAAATTGCACACTTTGAGTCAGTTTCCATATTAGTATTGCCCTTATAACTTTTTGAAGAGATTATTAATTTTTTAATGCAAAATCAACATATTGCCTTTGATATGAGCACTGATCTAATGATCCACTTGTACTATTTTGAGTAGAACCTATGCCAAACAGAGATTAAATTTAAACAGTGTGCTTCCTATTTGAAGTAATGTATGTGTTTTGTTGTGGATTTAGGAGGTGCTGGTGATTTGACCTTATTTAACTGATGTGCAATGAGGGACGACGCGGTGCCACAATGGTTAGCACTGCTGCCTCGCGTCACCGAGGACCCAGATTCGATCCCAGCCCCGGGTCACTGTCTGTGTAAAGTTTGCACATTCTCCCTGTGTTTGCATAGGTCTCACCCTCACGACCAAAAGATGTGGAGGCTAGGCAGATTGGTCACTGTTACTCGTTTTACTGGAGTGTGATTAACACGCCTCCGTTTAAAGGCCGTGTGCTTAACACTACTATGGCTCTGTATGTGTAATTATGCTCGGAGGTGCCAGGTGCCGTATTGAGACACCGTCACAAGTATATCAAGGTCAGGTTCAAAGTAATAAATCCATACACCGATTAGTAAGTCCAAACGATTGGTGTTTATTATAACAAATATAATAAATACACATGCATACGCTAAAGTGACTAACTTACTTCTAATACTAAACAACTAAATACTTATCTAGACAGGAACAGGCAAGGTCAGGGAGCAAGGCCTTCGTCCCGTTCTTGGTCTGTAACTTTCTGATTGGCAAAGTTGTCAAGGGCTAGCAAGGTCTGGATCACGTAGCGATCATTGTGTTGGCACTTACAGTTCGATGGCTGATGCTCAACGGCCGGTGATGAGACTGGAGTCAGGATGCGATGTAACCGGTCTGGGCCGGAGTCTGGAAGCAACAGACCGAGTCATGTGCTTGACCTTCTCTTTATAGGTCCTAGAAGTCCGTGCCCCTTGGGCGGGCTCTTTCATCTATTGGGTCTTTCCCAATCGATATCTTTCAAACTCCCCAATCCTAGGGTCGTTTCTCAATGTTTGGGGCGGTCCCTACGGCTCTTTGTTTTGGTTGCTTTGGCGCCATTCTGTCTGGGCGTCTATGGAAAAGTATCCATCGATACTTAAATGTTTCTATTGTACCTGGGCCTGGGCCGGGATCACCTCATTAATATGCAGATCTGTTTCCCATTTGCACCTTTGGCTGAAACTCTGCAACTCTTTGGAAACTGGTTTCTGTACGTGCAAAATGCAAAACAGTCTTTTGCAAGCTGTGTGTCCTCACTCTGACTGTTTTTCCCTGCAGTCTTAGCAGTTCTCCATTTTGTAGCCCAGTGTCCATTTTAGATGGCTACATCACGCTATATTGTCCCTTAATTGTGTGTGTGTGTGGGGGGTGGTTGGGGGGTTTTGGGGGGGGGGGGAGAAAATTGGGGACTTTAAATTTAAAAAAATATGCAATGCATGTTTTTTTTGTTATAATTCCACAATATTCTGTCATATGAGGAGTAATTAGCCAGCTTGGGTCAATAGTCCTTAGGAGTTCAAAGAATGAGAGGTGGTATGATTGAAACGTACAAGATTCTTGGAAGGTTAGACAGGGTAAATGATTGGAGGATTTTTCCAACGGCATCGTTGCAGAATACAGTGGGGGCGGGGGGGGGTGCTCATTTAAGACTGACTTGAAGAAGAATTTCTTCTCTATGGTGAATCTTTGGGATCTTTACCCCAATAAACTGTGAAGGCCGAGTCCTTGAACATTTTCAAGGCTGAGATGGGTAGATTTTTAATCAGTAGGTGAATTAAGAGTTACAGAGAGAATGCAGGAAAATGGACTTAATGAGTGTTAGATCAGACACAATCTTATTAAATGGTGGAGTAGGCCAGGAGGGCTGAATGGCCTACTGCTGTTCATATTTCCTATCGTCTAAAACAACTTGTTATTGTGAAGTATTAATGCACATCTTTTCCACAGTCCAAAGAGAAACTGATTAACAGCCTGAAAGAGGGTTCTGGAATTGAAGGTTTAGAAAGTCATGCTGTCACCACCATGGAACTGGAGGAACTGCGGCATGAGCGTGACATGCAACGTGAAGAAGTCCAAAAACTGCTGGGTCACATCCAACAGCTGAGAGCAGAGCTGCAGGTAATTAGTTGCCTACTTTCAATGGCTGTAAAATTCTCTCAAGAAACATTCAATGATTGCCCAAGCTAGCAAAAAGAAAACTGTCCAGACCACTGACAAGGACGCAGGTTGTGGGGGAGTTGTGTTTGGCGGGGGGGGGGGGGGGGGGGGGGGGGGGGGCGCGATGCGATTGTGTGGAGATCAGTTGTCCATGGGGTTTTTGTCTGAAGAAACGGGTGGCTCCAGCAGGAAAACCTGAATGGTAATTTGGACACCCATTACATAGAAACTAGGAGCAGATGTAGGCCATTCAGCCCTTCGAGTCTGCTCCGCCATTCAATATAATCACGGCTGATCCTCATTTGCCCAGGTTTCAGGACAGCATTAAATTCACGCCTGACCAAAATAGACAGGAAGGTGTTGGAATATGAAAATCAGACAACAGGACCAACCACCCTACTGACTGATCCAGAAAAGAATTCCCTTGAGAGAAGGAAACGTGCCATTCTTAACCTGCTCTAGCTAATAATGTGACTCCAGTCCCAAAGCAACAGAGTTGATGTTATCTGCCCGATGACGTTGTCTAGTGAGCCCCTCAGTTATATTGAACACTTCATAGTGATTAATGGAGAAGGTCCACCCGTATCTTAATCGGCTCAACTAGAGAGGAGCAACAAGTTCTAGCTTTTCCGACGATACCCACATGGTGAGAATTAGTTGTAAGTAAAGAAGCCAACCGATGGTTGCATTCAGCAGTTCATCAGCGAACTTCAGAAAAGTCACATCGGAAACTTTTTTGCTGTGACCTAGAGCAGGCGCGCTGAACTATTGGGTTTGGGTGAAAGTTGAAAGCTCACCCGTTGCCAGTGAATGAGTAGATAGGATTTTAGGGATTGTTTTAATACCAAGTGAAATATTTGTGGACACCAGATACAGGTTAGCTGGTGTTATGCTCCCTGTATTTTTTAGCGATTGTATATTCCAGGTCTAAGACTTTATAAATCTCACAAAACAGAACAATCATTTGTGCCATCAGCCTGATCATGATGTACTTTGCCTTTGCCACCAGGTGGTGCTGTAACAGTTGTATGTCAAAATGCAATTCTATAAAGCAATATTTGGTCATCCATTTGGTGTATGCAATGCTACCAAATATCTTGAATCAAGTATGCAATAAAATTAAATTTCGAATAGAATTGTACTGCAGTGTAGAAATTTTCAATAGTATAACACCAATAGATTGCTACAATTATCATGGGACAAACAAATCTTCGGTTGGTGAAAAGAGGGACACTTTACAAAGAAATAACAAGTACCACTTTACCAATGAGGGGGATAACGGTCAAATGCTCAAAACCTTCGATAACAAAATCAGATTGATTTATTACTGACTCTGGCTTCAATGTAAGTCCCATTTTCAGTGCTCCATCTTGGGGAGTGCCCAAAGATTTAACAAATAGGAATAAGTGAAAATTAAAGCTTGGGCTTTATAATGATATGATCATAAAATTTAGTAATTGTACTAGTTTCTACTTTAAATTAATTTAAAGAAATATGCAATTTATTTAAGGCTGACGATCTATCTAATTTATTTTAAAAATGAAATTCTGCTGACTTGATTCAACTTATGTACCTGGTATTCATGACAGGATGCAGAGACACAGCAATTGGGTGAGGCCGAGTCATCCAGGGAACAAATCCGAGAACTACTGGAACAAATCAACACACTTACAGGAGCCAAAAAGGAACTGGAGGCTGAACTGGAGAGGCAGAAACAGGCAAAGCACAAATCTTTATTGTTCCTGAACTTTATTAAAACGTTTCTATTTTTTACCATGGGATTTGGGCATTGCTGACTAGACCAGCATTAATTGCCCTTCAGAAAGTGGTGGTCAGCTGCTTTCTTGAACCACTGCAGTCCCTGTGTCGTAGGAACAACCAACAATGCTGTTAAGGGAGAGAATTCCAGGATTATGACCCAGAAAACTGCTATGATCCTAACATTGATGTTGTCCTCCGCTGTTTTGGCTTAATTTCTATTGTGCAAAATGTGCACTGTATTATGGTTGTTGGAATTGTAGCTGGGCAGCAAGGTGGCACAGTGTTTAGCACTGCCGCCTCACGGCGCCGCGTGTCCGGGTTCCATCCCGTCCAGGGTCACTGTCAGTGTGGAGTGTGCACATTCTCCCCGTGTCTGCATGGGTCTCACTCCCACAACCCAAAGATGTGCAGGGTAGGTGAATTGGCTGCGCTAAATTGCCCCTTAATTGGGGAAAAAAAGAATTGCGTACTCTAAATTTTAAAAATAAAATAAAAAGAAATTGTGGTAGTGAAAAAACCCTCCTCAAACAAGTGAAATATAAATATAAATGTGTTGGTGCAAAAGTAAGATGGAAAAATATTATAGAAAATATTTGTTAAGCTGCAGTTTGGTATTCAAAACATTTACATCAGTGAAGAAAAGTAATTTGTCTTTCTAATTTAACATGTCATGGCTGTACAGCATTGACAGGCAGTTTAGTCAGTCTTTCATTCGCAGATAATGGTATTATGAAGTAAACTATTTTTAAATTCTAACTTTTTACTTAACTTTAAGCTACTTGTGAGTTTAAAAAATTCTAAGCATGCAAATGTGGCCACATACGACTGCCTACTCACAGGAGTGCAGCTTTCAATCGCTTGGCTAGTTAAAATGTAAAATTTCAAGACAGATTTGTAAAGTGTATGGATTCGAGATAGTTTTTGGGGGGGGCCAATACTTAGAGGAAAGAGCTTTTCTTGAAATACGACTTGTGTTCAGACATGGCATTGCTTAAATATGAAAATATTTTACAATTGGTTCGGGGGCTGTATCAATCTGATGAGATTTGCTCAGTAAACCATATAGGTAAACTGATATTCATGTGTATGGATATTCAGGTGTTTGTTTAGAAAGTATTCATATAACAAGAGATTTCGTACTATGATGTCTTGGAGTAATAATTCAGCTACTGAAGCTTCTATGTATTTTTATCAAGCTATTAATAATCTTCTATTTGCATTTATCACTCTGCGTTGAATTTACAGGAGTTTCAGTATACAGAAGAAGAGCTACACAGGATGAAGAACACACTGCAGACTAGAATCAAGGACCGAGAAGACGAAATCCAGAAACTCAGGAACCAGGTATTACTTCAAACATCCGTTGAGTAGCCAAGTCGAACCATGTTGATAGCTGAGGAAGTTCAAAATGCGAATGCATGAACCTGAGGCCCAGGAGTTAAAAGATGAAAATGGAAGAGAATAATGATTCAAAAGCTACTACTGTTCTAGGTCGGACGCTGAGAGAAAATGAAGTTTGGGTCAAGGAGGTTGCAAGTCTGGAGACTACGGCATCCTTTTGACTGAGGGGTATACACATGCAGTAAAAGTGTGGGCAGTATTTCCTGCTGCCCTGATCACAGAATCATGGAATTCTTAAGGTGCTGCAGGAGGCCATTTGGTCCATCGTGTCTGCACCAGCTCTCCGGTTGAGTATTATTACTTATTGCCATTCTCCTCCCTTTCCCCTGTAACATTGCACATTGTTTCTATTCAAATAATCATCTGATGCCCTCTTGAATGCCCCAGTTAATCCTGTGTCCACCACACTTCCAGGCAGTGCATTCCAAACCCAGATCACTCGCAGTGTGAAAAAGTTTTTTCTCACATTGCATTGCTTCTTTTGCAAGTCACTAAATCTGTGCCCTTTTTCATGATCCTTTTACAAACAGGAACAGCTTCTCACTATCTACTCAGTCAAGCTCCCTTATGATTTTGAACACCTCTATCAAATCTCCTCTTGATGACCTCTTCTTCAACAAAAACAGTCCCAATTTCTTCAATCTATCTTCATAATTAAAGTTTCTTATCTCTGGAACTATTTTTGTAAACCTCTTTTGCACCCTCTCCAATGCATTCACATCCTTCCGAAAGTGTGTCGCCCCGAACTTTTACACCGTATTCCAGCTAAAGTGTAGCTAATGTCCCATACGAGTTTAGCATAACCTCCTTGCGCTTGTACTCTTATGTCCCTATTAATGAAGCCTTGGTTACCGTATTCTCTATTAAAACCTCCCTCACCACCTGTCCTGCCACCTCTAGTAACTTATGCACATATGCACCCAGATCCCTCTGCTCCTGCACACTCTTCAGAGTTGTGGCTCTTATTTTATATTGTTTCTCCATGTTATTCCTACCAATATGAATCATGATGGCTTTCCATTTGAAAGTTGAAGATCACAGCCATGTAGATTACCACACAACCTCACTGTGAAGTGGTTGTAGCTGCTTCAATAAAATTGAGTGACATTTTCTATTCAGGAGGAAAAGGCACAACCTTTGTCGAAAATATTTTGTGGTTTTTAAGTACAGGATAATGGCACGATATTTTTTTTCATGTTTTTTATTCCAAACATATTCAAAGGTACAAAACGTAAATAAATTAAAGAATATTCTCCACACCTCACAGTTCACAGTTTGTGCAAGCTTTCTCAACTTCATCTTTTTTATGCTATCCCATCACCTCTCTCAACACTAACGGCACCTCCTGTGTCTGCCCCCTTTCCCCATCTAGCCTTGCAAATTCCAGCTCGTCCAAAAACCACCCCATGTCCCCTTCCTCACCACCAGGGTCGACCCTATAGAACCCATAGTACTCCCTGACTGCCTCATTAATCTTCCGGGGGGGGGGAAAGAGCTAACGTTTCGAGTCCGATGACTCTTTGTCAAAGCTTTGACAAAGAGTCATCTGGCCTCAAAACGTTAGCTCTTTTTTCTCTCCCTACAGATGCTGCCAGACTTGCTGAGATTTTCCAGCATTTTCCCTTTCGTTTCAGATTCCAGCATCCGCAGTAATTTGCTTTTATTCATTCATCTTCCCCAGCTCCGACACTACCTGCCCTTCCCTGTCCACGTACTCAAAATTTCCCTCGATGCAGCCTGCCTCCGTAGATGATGGGCTAGCACACAGCTAGCTGTCTCTCCATATTCCTACTGAATCCCCCTCACCCTCCGTAGCTGCCCCACTGCCTTCCCTATATCAACCTATTGAACTGCCCCTGTAACTTGTTTCTCTCCGCCAACTCCTTGATGGGTGCCCTCGATTGTCTTGTCCACCTCGACTATCTCGTCCAACAACCATCCATACTCCTCCCTCCTCCTATCTCTGTGCGCCTTGAACAAGATAACATCCCCCCCAAACCACCACCTTCAATGCCTCCCAAAATGTGGTCGCCGACACCTCCCCATTCTGACTCAACTCCACACAGTCTCTGATCACCAATCACACCTCCTCACAGAACACCTTGTCTGCTAGATGTCCCGAGTCTAACCTCCATCCCGGCCTCTGCTCCTGCCTCAAGCTAAGTATAACCATCAACCAGTATGGCGCGTGGTCAGATTTCACGATTCCCACAAACTCCGCCCCCACCAACACTGCTTGGCTCACTACAAAAAAAATCAATTCTGGAGTACACCTTGTACCCGTGCGAGAAGAAGGAGAATTGCCTCTCCCCTGGGCCAAGTGCATTTTCAACTCTGTTTAATTGTTGTGTGCTTTGTTAAGCAGAGCTTAGTTGAGACATTTTAATTCAGGGCAAAGCAGGTAAGTATTTGAAACAAAAAAATGCAGCATGGCTATGGGCAGAAACTAAGGGTAAGTTAGTTCACTTGGCTAGTATGTGGTGCAGAATGGTCCCAATGGTGTGGGTTCAGTCCATGTGTCACTGTGGTTGTTCATGGAGGCCCGCATTGTTAATTTTCCCAATGTCTAGTTTGGAGTGGTGCTCCTCAAGCTAGCTAACCACTTGTCTTTCTCTAATAGAGAGATGCCTATCATGCCGCTTCGATTTTACTTATGTAGGGAACAGCAGGGCACTGTGACTAATTTTGGATTGGTGTAAAAGAGGTGTTTAAACTTCTGTGGTTATTGACTGAAATTTTGTCTGCCTACTCTCTCTTAAACCCCCAACCATAACCTTCAGTTGACGAACAAAGTTATGAGTAGCAGCCACACTGAACTGGAAAACCGACTTCACCAACTCACTGAGACCTTGATCCAGAAACAAACCATGCTGGAAGCCCTCAGTACAGAGAAGAACTCGCTTGTCTTCCAACTGGAACGTCTCGAACAGCAGCTTAAGAGTGTACAAGGAAGCAGTGTTAATGGCCCTGTTATAAATGTATCTTTATTAGAAAACAATGAAGGTAGGCAGCTGTCAGTTTTCGTGACGAACTACTTTGGAAAGTTGTTGGTTTAGAACTTTGAGGCTGGAAAATGGACTGCATTAACTTAAGATTGAGCCTTTGATTAGAATGGTCTTATTCATATATGTGGTGCTTTTTAATAAAAGTTTCAGCTAAATTCGCCCAGTTATATATTTTATTACCTCTCTGGTGGAAAATTGCCTGCCTGCAATCGTGTTTGTTTTGTGAGTTTTCAATAGTAATTGTGAATACATTTAATGGCCTAATTTGAATAAATATAATCTTTTAATGTTTTCCATTAACTGAAATGCTCAAGTTCCATTATGCATCACCAAGATGATTAGGACATGGTACCAGTGTGTAATGAGATGTCTATGTTGCTTGATTGCTATTTGAGTGGCATGACAACTGCTCCCCCACTGCACCATAAATCAGTAATCTTATCCTGCCTAAGAGAGACGCTCTGGCTAAAGGCTCAGATTTTACAGTTGTAATGACAGTAAAACCATTAGTAATCGCCAAAATTGCTGGTATATTGACAGCAACTTCTGTCGTTGGCACCTGCAACCTGCATAGGTTGCTGTCTTTTAACTGTTCCATAAGGTCTGCTGGAAATAGAAATCACTTGAATTGCTGTGAACTTTCACTTTTTTTGCTGTTTTATCTTGCGAGAGAAGCTTGAAAAATTTATACCTTGCTGGGGTAACATGTTGCAAGTTATAATTGCTGTGACCAATCTCTCTAGCCCTGAAAATCTAAATTTATTTTGGTGGAATAACAAAATTCTCCATTATGATAATTCCATAGAATTTAGAAACACCTTTTTTAAAGCTTGATATTTCCTCTTCCTTAATCCCATCTGTATGTCGCAATCTTTATTTTGGTTTATATAAAATGATTTTAAAGAAATGAAAGACAATCGGTGCTATTTACTTCCTGTTTTCTCTGACGAAGCTTCAGTGTAACCTTCTAAGCCTGCTTGCTTGCATCACTGCTGCTGGATGTTAGAAATCTTCTGTAGCAAATCCAGAATGAAACATTGGAAAAGGTGAAATCCATGCCTGCTGGATCTTTATGGGCTTGGCAGCAAGAGCCATCACTTTGCCGTTGGCACAAAATTTGGGCCGATGTTTTCATTTATATTTGCGTTAGAAAAAAAAAACATGCATCTGCGAACTGATTAAATACTCAACGAATGTATTGTACTTGCATTAGGTGCTCGCATGAGGAATGTTCCAGTTCTTTTTAGTGAAACTGACAGTGCTACAGCAGGAATGTACGGGAAAGTCCGCAAAGCAGCAAATACAATAGACCGATTCAGGTAAATTTCTACTGCCAAATCCCTCTTCGATCTTTTTACAGAATGTAATTGTGACTATCTTTAATTTTTTCATGCAAATGTTTTAATGTTGTATTTCTATTTTTATGGTGATGGCAGTGGAAATAATGCCTCATGTCTTTTACAGCATCCGGTTAGGAATCTTTCTGAGACGGTATCCAATTGCAAGGGTATTTGTAATTATTTATATGGTGAGTTTTTTCTTTTACTAGTTACCTATTCTGGCCTGATGGTATGTCTCAGCCTTCAGATGTTAGTTTAATTTTAAAGCCGCCATCAGAACCAGTTCAGAGGGGTGGTGCTACTGCTTTCAATTATCTTTTCTAGGGGTACGTTACATAAGCTTTTCAAGCTTCTGTGGCTGTGCTGAGATTAATGCTGCACTTCTAGCTGCTTCGCCAGCTCCAATGCATGCTGCTGCTGCCAGCACATGACTGCTGCTGGCTCTGTCGTTCCTGTTGCTGTTGCTCTTAATCTCAATGTGAAACTAACCACCCTTTATGAAACACATTGTTACACCACCCACCCATGTGCGCGCACACGCGGCGTGCGCGCGCACACATCCCAATGGCATATGAGTGGTCAGTAGAATGATCTACATATCTGCAGTCCATTTGAGTGACCATACAAATATTGCTTAACATTATATCAGCCCATTTGCATAGACCAATACAGCTGTGAGACGCACAGTGAACTGTTCTCATTACAAAATGCAGGCTGATGGAAGAAAAGGATGCACAAAAGCTCAACATATAAAGATAAAGTCTGCATCTTTATAATGTATTTTCATAATTCACTTTTTATTCTGATGTGGGGCATTTGAGGTAGTTTGACCTTATTTGTCCCCGTTCAAATATTTTACTCTGTCGAAGAAAACTGGCAAGAGATGTAACACTCTGTAGCCATATCTCCGCTTACTTGCAAAAGTAATGTTAGTCATGGATTGTAATGTAGAAGCGCCCAACACTTACAAAAAAAGTCAGTACAAGACCATTCCTAAATTTTCCAATTTTAAATAGTTCTGACTGGGAATGAAAACTGAAAAGCTGGTTGAATCAAACAGCATTGTTCCATTGAGTTTTTGAGCTTCATGTTCTTCTCCGTAATGAATTTAATCACTAAATATGTAAAAAACAAAAGTACCTAATACTCACCTGATGATTACAAAAAATTAAAACTCAACATTTTAAATCTTAATTGAGAGGGGAGGGAAAGACAATCTGTACAAAGTAAGCTGCTTACTCTTCTGAGCTTTGAAATAACTTGTCTTTGCCTTGGAGTTCAAGGAGAGTAAAGAAATAAAACTTGGCAACGGATTTCGCTGTGACTAAGGTTTGTAGTTGTGGAAATGTGACCTTCATGTGACAGTTGCAGGTTTATCCATACTTTCAGCTTTCTTGCCCTGTACTGCTCCTTAGGGTGGTGAAAAAGGCTATGGTACACTTGCCTTTATCATACGTGTCATAGATTACAAAAGCAAGGAAGTAATGTTGGAGTTATATAGAATATTGGTGGAGTACTGTGTGCAGTTCTGGTTGACACATTATAGGAAGGATGTGATTGCACTAGAGCGGGGCATAGGCGTATCACCAGGATGTTGCCTGGGATGGAACATTAAAGTTAGAAGAGAGGTTGGATAGGTTTGGGTTGTTTTCACTGGAGCAGAGAAGACTGAGGGGTGACCTGATTAAGGGGTACTAGATTGAGGGGCATGGACAGAGTGGATAGGGAACAGCTGTTCCCTGTAGTTGAAGGGTCGGTTACGAGGGGTGAGAGGTTCAGGGGGGATTTGAGGAAAACATTTTTTACCCAGAGGATGGTGATGGTCTGGAACGCACTGCCTGGGAGGATGGTAGAGGCGGGTTGCCTCACATCCTTTATGGATGAGCACTTGGCATGTCTTAACATTCGAGGCTATGGGCCAAGCGCTGGCAAATGGGATTAGGATTGGCAGATCAGGTGCCTTTCATGCGGCGGTGCCGACTCAATGGGCTGAAGGGCCTTTTCTGCACTGTCTTTTTCTGTGATTCTATAAACTCCACATGTTGACATATTCTTTTCTGTTCCTCTTTTGGAGAAGTGGCTTCCCTTTGCTCACTGGCTTCCAATGCAACACAGCCAACACTTTTAAGAATTAAAAGCTCAGTTGTTTCACCCATATGCTTTTGGTACTGTCTCTAGACTATTAATGCTCTGACTCATTATTATCACAGTTTTTCAGATCAAATTTTGCAGCTATTACCTGCTGTGTTAAAAGCACCTAGTGCCTTTTACTGCTATGTATATGGAATTTGTTTACAGCAAGGAAGGTGGTTAACTAGCAGTGCCAGCAAAACCATTTTCTCAATTGTTGGTACTGATGCCTTAAGTGTATTAAATATAATTAAACCTGACTAACAGAAGTATTTAATTCTCACAAATCTGAAGTTTTGACTTGACAGATGCATTTGTGCTGGCTTGCATAATTTAGAGAGTTTGGCTTCATTCCGATCAAAGCATGAAATTGTTTGCAGATTGTGCTTGTCCTTTCGTTGTTTTGTGCTTGACCATCTTTCATGCAATTGATAGTCCTTTTTGTGGCACTTACCTTGGCAATGTGTTCATGTTTAGTATCAAAATTCAGATATATAAAAGCAGCTGTATGGATTTACAAATGTGTTTACATTGAACTATTGGTGCTAAGGTTTTCCTGCATGGTTTGTGTGCAGCAATACTGAAAAAGCGCTTGGCAGAACCCCCACCATAGCAGGTTTTCTGGGCGGCTGCTTTTGGTGAACCCCAGTAGTTCTTCATTTAGCTTACAGCCGCTAATGCGATACCCCTACCCTTAGGGAGCCCAGTGAGGCCACTGCAATATAAAAGCACCTCCAGATTAATATGTTAAAAGTTAAATTAACCACTCATGCGGTTCATAGCTGGAACATATAAGAAAGAAATGAGAGCATATCGCTCGAATCGGTGTTGGGCATGGACCTCTATTTGGTCAGACCAATTCTCCACCTGATCACGGTTCACGTTTGCGGCATCGCAAGCTAAGTGGCTATTGTGCACCAATATAACAGATGGTTCTGCAGTCATTTAAAGTGGTGGTCTCAACACTTGAGTTGAAATGCTCATTTTGTGGTAAACCCGTTTTCAGCTGTATTACTAAAGCTGCACTACCTTTAAATGTTGGATGAAATTCTTGCAAATTTTTAAAATGTTGTTCTGAAGCAGCTTGATTTCCACTGGTCATGACAGATTTTACATTCAGCAATATCCAAATTAATTTGAGTTCAAATTGGGGCGGGGGGTTTTAAAGACACTTATCAAAACTTGAGCGATTTTGAAATCAAATTGTGCCCGAAGCAAAACCTGAGAGCTGCTTTACAGATGCAGGCACAACACTGCTGATTTCAGTGTAATGTTCATAGTTAAGTGATAATTTGAAAGATCCTCCAGCTCCTCCATCCAGTCACGGCATTCATTATTGTTAGCCAGAATCCCATTCTACATTTTTAGCATCTTTTGATGCAACTCCTAAATTTGCCTTTCACTGTTTACAACCTGCGCCCCAATTTTCTACTGTATTGGCTTAGCTTGAAACAGTAGTTCTCATCCACCATTCTCTTATCCAATTAATATTTTGAATACTCTGAGATGCTGCTCTTAGTCGCCCCTTTCATGGTTGAATAGCTAAAGTATTTATAAGTCTTTTCTGCTGAGTGTGTTTCCTTGTAGCAAGCAATCAGTGTATCTTTGAAAAGCAGGCAAATGCCCCACTCCGCATCACAAGAAGAAACTTGGTGTCCAGTGTATGTGTTCTTAGACATTGCATGCAAGTTTACCACAAATATTTTGTGCTACAGGTGCTGCTACACCTCTGGGTAATGATAGTGCTTCTGACGTACACACCCGAGATACACCATGATTTCTCCCGACCAGGTGGCCAGTAAAAAGAAACAGCCCGCATCAAAGCTGAATCCAGACCTTTAAATATATTTATGTAGCATATGACTACATACCAACAAGTCTGTATATACTGTAAAACTTGCTTTTGTTGACTATGATCATGAGAATAAGAAACAGTTAAAAAAGTTTAATTCTTTTCTGCATTTTATCGTGGCACTTTCCCACCTCCCCTCTCTTTGAGTCTGTACATACAAATGCAGATATGTAGTTATATTGGTGGACAGATATTACTTGAGTTGTGCAATATCTTTTAATAAATTTATTCCAAAAATGTTGACTCTGTATGGCACTATATTTGATACCATAATAACGGAATACACAGGAATGAGAAATAGTTGTGCAGCTCCCTGCCTTCCACATGCTAAACCATGATCCGACCTGAACATTTTTCAGTGTTTATAAATCATAAAAATAAGCAGCAAAGGAGTTGGCAGTTCAGTGTGTCATAGAATTTACAGTGCAGAAGGAGGTCATTCAGCCCATCGAGTCTGAACCGGTCCTTGGAAAGAGCACCCTACTTAAGCCCACACCTCCACCCTATTCCTGTAACCCAGTAACCCCACCTACCCTTAGAAAGAGCACCCTACTTAAGCCCACACCTCCACCCTATCCCTGTAACCCTACCTAACCTTTTTGGACACTAAGGGCAATTTGTCATGGCCAATCCACCTAACCTGCACTTCTTTGGACTATGGTTGTATATGCTGGTAAACCTCTTCTTTACCTTTTTTCCTAAATATGGACTGTGGGAGGAACCCGGAGCACCCGGAGGACACTCACGTACACACGGGGAGAATGTGCAGACTCCGTACGGACAGTGTCCCAAGCTGGGAATCAAACCTGGGACCCTGGAGTTGTGAAGCAACTGTGCTAACCACTGTGCTACCGTGTCATGCCTGCCTGTACTGGCTCTTTAAGAGCGGTCGTGCTTAGTCCGTTTCCCTTGTTTTTTTCCATCTCTGTAACCCTGTAAATTCCTCGAGCACTATCCAACTCCATTTTAAAATTATTTGCCTTTAAAATTAAAAGCCTTTCCAAATTAAAAGTTTATTTTGTCTCTGACAAATGGTTTCCCAGTAGCTTCCCTACCAGAGTGACTATCCTGGAAGTTCTTGGTTTATCCTTCTCTTCAATAGTGGTATAACGTTAGCAACTGTCCAATCTTCCAACACTTCTCACCGTCAATGAGGATTGACAGATGGTGACCATTACCTCGGCAATTTCTACCTTTGCTTCTTTCAGTATCCTATGATGCATTTCATCTGGTCCTGGTGACATACCAGCTTTCAGTAATATTGGTTCTTTTATTATGACCTTAACTTCACTCTGCTCATTTAATGTAATCTTTACATCATTTGCTTCTTTTGTGAAGACTAACATTTATTTAAGACTTTTGCATGACCTTTGCCTCAATTTGAACATTTATTTTTGTATCTTTAAAGTGTCGTTTCCCTAGCAAATCTTAGCTGTTTATAAAATGTTTTAGGGTTTCTTCTTCAAATACCTACTGTCTGTTAGTTTCCCTGTTGGTTATTATAACCATAGATGATAATTAGGTGATGGTTTATTCCACAAGTCAAAGAGTTGAGTGGAAACTTTTTCTGGGTCTCTCTTACAGTGCAGTGCTCCTTGTGTATATCTCCACACTGACCTGCATACACTAATTTACAATCAGATGAAGTTACAGATATACTCTAAGGTTTTAATTTGACGTTTCTTCCATTTATCACCATGGCCTCTGATTTGTCTATCCTGTTTTGAACAAAATCTTTTCATTTTGAAAGATTATAATTTGTATTTTCTCAAAGTACCAGAAGGGGGTCATTGGGCCTATCGAATCTACATGGACCGTCTGAAAGAGCACCCTACCTCTACCCACTCCCCCACACTAGCCCTGTAACCCCCATAACCCCTAACAGTTCGACACTAACCCCCATACCGTTCAACATTAAGGGACAATTTAGAATGGTCAAACCACCTAGAGGTAGCACGGTGGCGCAGTGGTTAGCACTGCTGCCTCACGGCGCCGAGGACCCAGGTTCGATCCCAGCCCCGGGTCACTGACCGTGTGGAGTTTGCACATTCTCCCAGTGTCTGCATGGATTTCACCCCCACAACCCAAACATTTGTGCATGGTTGCTGAATTGGCCACGCTAAATTGCCCCTTAATTGGGAACAAAATTGTAATTCACATTTTTGGATTGTAGGAGGAAACCCATGCAGACACAGGGAGAATGTGTAAAATCGACACCGTCACCCAAGGTGGGAGTTTGATCCCTGGTGCAATGAGGCAACAGTGCTAACCGCTGTGCTACCATGCCACCTTTGCTTTGGAGCAATTCTGCAAGCTATCTTTCCTCTCCATTGTTGCGCAAACAACAACTTGCTGTCAACCAACACTTTGGCAGCACATCACAACTTGTTCTGATTGGCATGAGAATTGAATGTCCACTTTTCAATAAAAGCCGTCAGCAAGGTCAAACCAGACTGAATTCCCCTTCCGCTGTCTTCATGCTGAGGCTAATGATATCACAGCTACTGCCTCACTCGGGTAAACCGGCACAGACCATCTTTGTTTTGTTGTATATCTCGGTCTCAGGTGTAACATGTTGACCCTCTTGTTTTATCTATTAGCAGCATGATTACAACAGGACATTGAATAATCTTGCCAATCAATAGTTCAAACTTTGGGTGCTTATTTCACAGCAACTGCATCAAAGCAATTTAATCAAATCAAAGCTTGAGTCACTCTTATTACAATAATCCCTGCAGGCAAGTCTAGCTTGCCAAGGCCAACAGAGTCGTGTACATTTCCATTCAACCAGGTAACACGCAAAGGGATTGCGGGGAATCTGGAATCATGTTTCATTTGAATTCGTCACTAGTCAGGCATGGTTTAAATCAAAATGTTCTAATCGCTGCTTGCATAAATTCTTGAGTCATATTCATTTGTCACTTATTCCATGAGAAGCTGTATATTCAGTTAAAATGTCAGGTTTGGATTTAACATCCATGTGCCTGCCAATATGCCAAAAAAACAACTTTAAACTTCAAAGGCTTGAGGTAAAATTGATATTAAGTATTTTAAAGAACATGTGCATGTCAGATTGCGAAAATGACTACTAATTTCCCGATCTATCATGGCGGGATTCAAACCCAGGTCCCCAGAACGTGGCTCTGGGTCTCTAGATCACTAGCCCAACGACAACACCACTAGGCCACTGCTTTCCCTGTCACTAAACCTGGTTTTGCATTGGCTCATTTGTATTGTTGCAGAATGTGAGTACGATTGATTAATATTGAAGATGTAGGATGATGATGAATAAAGAGATTAAAAGGGAATATGAAAATATCTGGCAGATAATAGAAAATGAAATTGTATGGGGTTTTATAAGCATATTAAAGTGAAATAATAATTAAAGAAAGTAGTATTAATGAGGGTTGGGAGAGAATCTGTTGTCAGATCAAAGTATGGCAAAGATATATTAAATATTTTGCATAAAATCACAGGAGGCTGAAGGGTTGGAGGTAGTGAGAGACTGGGAAATTGGAGTTCTGGAAAAAAGGGAGACGGGGGCCTCCGGTAAACCTAATAAGTCATGTGATCTAACATCACGTGATCTGGTGTCATCGGCAACTGTCTTATGGTCAAAGTGTCACATGATCCAACCTCAAGCAATGTTCCCAACCAGTAATAAAAACAGAAAATGCTGGATAAACTCAGCAGGTCTGGCAGATTCTGTGGCAAGAGAGTTAACGTTCTGAGTCCTTAAGACTAGTTCAGAGCTGAAGAGGATTAGCGATGTGATGGATTATATGCTTGGAGAGTGGGGTTAAGAAGGTGGAGCAGAATAGGTCAGGGATAGGTCGGAGCTACAGAAAGATTGACAAAGAAGTCATGGACACAAGCCAAACGGAGTGGTAATGATAACTAACGATTTAAAAAGGTGCTGATAGTGGCGTGAAGGTAAGATAGCAGCATGTGTTAATAGAACAAAGCCAGTGATCAGCGAAAGTGACAGATGGCCCGCTGGAAGAGGGTGTGGTTTGCAATGGAACAAACAAAGAAAATAAGAAACGAAAATGGGGTAGAGATTGAGGAGAAAGTTCACAGTCTAAAGTTGTTGAGTCCAGAAGATAGTAATGTGCCTAATCAGAAGATAAAGTGCTATCCATCCAGCTTGCATTGGGCTGCACTGGACCTTTGCAGCAGGCCAAGGGCAGACATGACAGAAAGATGGTGAATTTAAATGGCAAGCAACAGGAACACTGGTGTCATGCTTATGGATTGAGCAAAGGTGTCCTGCAAAGCGGTCACCCAGTCTGCGTTTAGACTCCCCAATATCGATGAGACTGCGTTAGGAGCAGGGAATAGATTAGATCAAATCGAATGAAGTGCAAGCCCCCTCCCACATCGCTCACAGTCATCCCCACCACCTCGAACAGCCGGCTCATCATAAACTTTGTGACGTTCACCCTGTACACTACCCTCAGCCGTATCAGCCACAGCCTCTCGCACGAGTTTGTGGCATTTAACCTCTGCAAGCACCTCGCACCACAAACCCTCCTCCAGCACCACCCCCAACTCCGCCTCCCACTTTGCCTTAACCCCCTCCATGGACACCCGTTCCTCCTTCACGATCCTCCCATAAATTGCCGCAAACACCCCCTCTTCAAACTCCCTACTGACAGCACCACCTCCAACAACGAGGAGGCGGGCTCTATCGGGAAGGTGGGAAAGACCTTTCTCACACCTGCATATACCTGCTTTCACCTGCCCAAGCCCAAACTTCTCACCCAACTCCTCCAAGCTGGCAAATTGCCCTTCTAGAAACAAATCTTTCATTTCCTAAATCCCCCTCTCTTTCCATCCACGCAACCTTTCATCCATCCTCCCTGGCTCAAACCCATGATTGCCCCTAATCAGTATCCCCACAACTCGCCTCCCAACCTAAAATGCTATCAAAACTGCCTCCAGATCTTCAACACGGCCACCAGCACCTGAATCACTGTGTACTTCCCTTAAGCCATCGGGAGCGGTGCCGTTGCCAGTGCCCATAACTCTGACCCCCTGCAAGTGCCCATCTCCACCCTCACCCCTGCTCTAGCCCCGAATCTTCTCTGCATTTGCTGCGCAATAGTAATACAAGAAATTTGGGAGGCCTAACCCCCCCCCCCCCCCCCCCCCCCCCGCCTGCAGATCCCTCTGCAGTATCACCTTCCTAATCCTAGCCACCTTCCTTTCCCGAACAAATGAGATCAGCCAATCCACTGCCCTAAAAACACCTTGGGCAAAAGCACCGGCAGGCACTGAAACAAGAACAAGAATCACAGCAAAACATTCATCTTTACTGCCTGCACCCGGCCCATCAACAACAGAGGGAAATTGTCCCACCTCAGCAAGTCAGCCTTCACCCTCCCTGCCACGCGAGTAAAGTTAAACTTCCGAAGTTCTGCCCGATCCCGGGCCACCTGCATCCCCAAATACTTAAAATGAGACGCGGCCAGGCGAAATGGCAGCCTCCCCCCCCCCCAACCCCCCCAACTCCCGGAGGAGAGACCACAAAATACTCACTTTTCCCAAAATTCAATTTGTACCCTGAAAACGCCTCAAATCTCTGGAGCAACCCCATTATACTCGCCCACCAAAATATACAGCAACAGATCTTCTGCACATAAGGACACCCCGTATTCCATCCACCCCCCCCCCCACCACCCCTCCCTCACTATCCCCTTCAATAACCCCAAGCTCCTCAGCACAAGGGCCCTTGCAATTTAAGGGGGGACATGGGGTATCCCTGCCTTGTACCCTGATGTAATGTGAAATGCCCGGAGTTCCTACTATTTGTGCGTACGCTTATATATCAGCTGCACAAACTTCACAAATTTCTCCAGTACCGCCATCAAAAACTCCACTCCACCCGATCGAACGCCTTCTCCGCAT
This sequence comes from Scyliorhinus canicula, assembly GCF_902713615.1. NCBI lineage: Eukaryota > Metazoa > Chordata > Chondrichthyes > Carcharhiniformes > Scyliorhinidae > Scyliorhinus > Scyliorhinus canicula. Next base: position 29,695,413 of record NC_052147.1, on the reverse strand, counting down.
CCAGCGCCACCACCACCTCCGTCCCCTTCCCGTCTGCCGGAGAAAGCATCACATTCTACAGCCTCCTCACATTCAAGGACAACTGTCTTCCCTTTACAGACCCCGTCTTGTCCTCCGAAATAACCTTTGGGAGACCCCTTCCAACCTTAATTCTAGCACCTTTGCCAGTATCTTGGCATCTACATTGCGAAGAGATATAGGCCTATACAGCACACACTCCACCCGATCCTTTTTTAAATTTATTTTTTTATTATAAATTTAGAGTACCCAATTCATTTTTTCCAATTAAGGAGCAATTTAGCGTGGCCAATCCACCTACTCTGCACATTTTTGGGTTGTAGGGGTGAAACCCACGCAAACACTGGGAGAATGTGCAAACTCCACACGGACAGTGAGCCAGAGCCGGGATCGAACCTGGGACCTCGGCACCGTGAGGTAGCAGGGCTAACCCACTGCGCCACCGTGCTGCCCTTCACCCGATCTTTGTCCTTCTTTAGCAACAGTGAGATGGAAGCCTGCCCCATTGTTTGCGGCAAGACACCCCGAACAATCGTGTCCTCAAACATTCCCACCATCAACGGCACCAGCCTATCCCTAAATCTTTTATAACATTCGATCGGAAACCCATCGGGCTCCGTCTCCTTCCCTGCCTGCATCCTCCCAATCGTCACCTTCACCTCCTCCTCCCCCACCGGCTCCCCCAACCCTGCTGTCTCCGCCTCCCCAACCTCGGACACTCCAGCCCACCTAGAAACTCCCTCATCTCCTGCTCTGAAGTGTTGGCTAGTGTAGACCTGAGAGATGAACAGACACTTCCAACACTGATGAAGGTTCAACTCAATTTTATTAACTACTTCTAATTAACTAACACACGATGACTGTGGGTCTAAATGATGCTAACTTAAACTAGAGACCTAAGCCTTGTCCGAACCAGTTGATTCTCTCAGCACGTGATGTGAGTCTGTGCTGGGCTGGATGAGATCTTGTTACACTGAGAGGCAGCACCCAGAATGAGCGGGAACCGTGGTGCCCTCTGCCTTTATAGTGTGTGTATTCTAACTGGTGATTGGCTGCGGTGTTTGTACATGTTGATTGGTCCCTATGTGTGTCCATCAGTGTGTGTCTGCACCATGATATATTGGTGTATATTATGACACGCTCCTCCTCCGGTGGCTCCTACCTACACAAATCCCTATAGCACTCCTCAAACGCCTTATTAATGTGTTCGGCAGTCACCACCAACTCAAGCATCCTATCTCGTACCAAAACTGTCTCCCTTGCCGCGGTTTCCCTCTGGAGCCGATCTGCCAACATACGTCCTGTCTTCTCCCCTTACTCATAGACAACTCCCCTCGCCCTTCTCAGCTGATGCACCACTTTCCCTGTGGACAATAGGTGAAACCTCGGCGGCAACTCTTTCTTCTTGACCAGGACACCCATGTATCTCCCATCCACCTCCAAAATCTCTTCTATCAGTCGGCGTTCCTCCCTATCCATCTTAGCCTTAAACAAGATCATCTCCCCCTCATCACAACCTTCAGAGCTTCCCAGACTACTGACCGTGAGACCTTCCCCTTGCAATTAAACCACAATCACCTCCCTATCTTGTCACAAAAGCTCTGATCTGCTAGTAACCCCTCATCCATTCTCCACTCGGCCTCTGGACTGCCCCTTCTCCAAAACCGCATCCATCCAATGCGGAGTGTGATCCAAGATCACAATTGCCAAATACTCCAACCTCTTAGCCCCAGCCAACAATGCATTTCCCACCACAAAAAAGTAAATCCTCAAATACAACTTATGCGTTGAGGAGAAAAACGAATACTCCTGATCCCTTGGGTGTAAAAACCTCCACGGGCCCACCCTCTCATCTCCTTCATGAATTCAGCCAACAAGCTTCGCCCATCCCGACCGGGTCAGCGAGCGTGGCTGGGACCTGTTCACCTTCAGTTCCTACACTGTTTTAATCACCCTCTACTATCAACTCATGGGTGTCCAGATCGGGGATGGCAACCCATGCTGTCTTCACGAACCCCCATATCATCCAAATTGGGGACAAAAACACTTGCCATCACCAACAATCTCCCCCCGATACAACTTCACTATCACATACCTGCCCCCTGATTCACCACCACCTTCTCCATTTGAAACTTCACCCTCTTATCGCCAATATCACCACGTCCCAAGCCCTATTGTCGAATCCCAAATGAAACACCTGACTCAGCAGCCCTTCCTGAGCCTCACCTGGTCCTTCACCCTAGAAATGGGTCTCCTACAGCATCACCACATCAGCTTTTAAACTCTTCAAGTGTATGGAAACTCAATCTCTTCACCAGTCTCCCTAACCCCTCACGTCCCACGTTATTATTCTGACCGTGGGTCTCTGAGCCGCCCCCCCCCCTCTCCACCAGCACCATAACCCCGGGTCCTGCCCATCCGACCAGGCCCACCCCATCATTATGTTACCAACGAACACCCCCAGAATACACCATCCACTTCCTCTTGAAAACACCTCCACATTATCGATCCCCTCCCCCCCCCACCATTCACACCTCCCAGGTCCATCGAAACCTGTTCGACCACCGCACCCCTCCCTCCACCACACTTCTGTTCACTAGCCAACGTATGTTCATTAGTGCGGTGGTGTCAGAGCCCCCTCTCCTCCCCAACCCCTACTCAGTCACCCGGCCCCAAATACCCCCAGAAATCCCACCTCCCTTAACTCAAAGAACAATACAAAACTGCACACTTGGAAAAAAAAATCAAAAATCCCAAACAAATGTAAACAACCCCCCCCCAAATCCCATCCAGGAAACGGAGAAAGAAAACCCCATTCAAATAGAAAACTCTCCATAAGAAAAAAACACCATCCCTGTCCCCAGCAGCCAAGTCCATATCCCAACCCTCATCTCGGCCCCAGTCCTACAGCCTCAACGAATGCTCCCACCGTCTCAAAATTAAATCCCTCGAGTGGTGCATCACACTCAACTTTGCAGAGTAGACCACTCTCAATCTCACTCCGCTGCCATACAATGCCACCTTCACCGGTCCAAAGGCCGTCCGCCTTCTCGCCAGCCCCGCCGTCGTATCTTGGTATATTCGTATACCAACGCCTTCCACTTCACTTCTCGTCTCTGCTTTCCCCAGCTCAAGACTTTCTCCTTCACGTGGAACATGTAAAGCAGACTATAATAACCCTTGGTGGCTCATTTGTTTCAGCTTTGGTCTGAGCGATCGATGTGCCTTGCCCAATTCGTAGCGGGAGGAATCTTCCCCCTCCCCCATCAACTCCGCAAACAGCTTTGCAAAGTACTTGGTCGGCCTCGGGCCTTCAACTCCCCAGGCAGGCCCCTGATTCTCAGATTGTGTCTCGACCTGCTCTCCAGGTCTTCCATCTTCGCTCTCAGACCTTTGTTGGCCTCCGCCACCCTCCGCAGCTCCTTATCCATCGAGGTGAACTCGTTGTTATGTTGCGACATGGCCTCCTCCGCCCCCTTCTCTCCCTGCTCCACCACCTCGACTGATGCCTTCATCACTGTCGCCTTTACCGGGGCAATCACCTCTTCCACCCACTCTTACATCGCAGTCATCATCTCCCTCCAAAGCACCTCCTTATGCTTGGCAAACCTCGGCTCTCGAACTCCACCGACATCACATTGGTCTGAGTTTCCACCTTGAGGGGACCGGACCCAACTGGCGACCCAATCACCACCATCTTTATTCCTGCAGGACTCGCAGCCTCACTTGACGGTGGACTTGTGCTCATCCCCTTCTTTCCAGCACGCTTCTTCTGGGTTTCGACATTTCACATCTTCCTTATGACTTCCCACATCAACGCTTTCACAAACTATCCCTGAAACGAGGCAGAAAAGTCCAAAAACCAGAGACTCTAGCAGGAGCCACCTAATGTGTGACCTCCACCTACATGTCACCACCTGAGGTTCATCAGGCATATATTCTAGTCCCATTTTCCAGCACTTGGTCCGTAGCTTTGTATACTGTGGCATTTCTCATTTAAAACCTTCTTAAATGTTGTGAGTGTTCCTGCCTCTACCACCCTTTCACAGGCAGTCAGTTCCAGATTCCCACCACCCTGTGTCAAAAAGGTTTTCCTCAAAGCCCCTCTCGATCTCCTGCCCCTTACCTTTAATCTATGCCACTTGGTTATTGACCCTTCTCCTAAGGGGAAAGGGTTCTTCTTATCTCTCTTATCTATGTCACCATTTTGTCCACCTCAATTATTTCCCCCCTCAGCCTTCTCTGTGGTGAGGTGGTGATGTAGTGATATTGCCACTGGACTAACAATCTAGAGACCCAGAGTCATGCTCTGGGGACCCGGGTTCGAATGCAGATGGTGGAATTGGAATTCAATAAAATATCTGGAATTAAAAGTTTAATGGTGACCATGAAACCATTATCAATTGTCATAAAAACCCACCTGGTTCACTAATATGAAATGAAATGAAATGAAAATCGCTTATTGTCACGAGTAGGCTTCAATGAAGTTACTGTGAAAAGCCCCTAGTCGCCACATTCCGGCGCTTGTCCGGGGAGGCTGGTACGGGAATCGAACCGTGCTGCTGGCCTGCTTGGTCTGCTTTATAAGCCAGCGATTTAGCCTTGTGAGCTAAACCAGCCCCTGGTATAATATAATAATAATAAAATAATAATAATAAAATAATAATAATAATGTCCTTTAGGGACGCCAGACAGGTTGAGGAATGGCAACATTGGTGAAAATGTTCTACCCGATACCACAACGTCTCAACTCTTGTATGTAAAGGGATAAAAGATAAAAAGATAAAGATCCTTTGTTGTCACAAGTCTTACAATAACACTGCAATGAAGTTACTGTGAAAAGCCCCCAAGATAACACATTTTTAGACACAGTTGGGAGCATACCAGACGACGTGGGATAAACACAAGGTGAACAAAAAAACAGTCTCCTATGAGGATGTCATCGGAGGTTTTGACTCGTGCTTCAGTCTTCGTACAAACATTGTTGTTGGGCGCCGGGGGGGGGGGGGGGGGGGGGGGGGGGGTGGATTTAAATTGGTACAGTCGAAAACAGGGTGAAGGGTTTTGACCCATTCTTCAATGACGTGTCACTCAGCTGATGATTGTGAGTATGGAACAGTAAACGGCAACCTGATCAGAGATCGAATAGTGGTTGGCGTTTTAGTTAAGAATCTCTCAAACTTCTTACAATTTCAGGAAGATTTAACTTTAAGCAAAGCCATATAACTGGCCAAGCAGTTCGAATAGCGGAAGCTGAATAAAACTTTTTGTCGGAGATGCGAGAGAAATTTACCAAGAGCAGTCCGATGAAGTCATTCAATTTCTGAGTTATTAAACCAAAAGTGTAGCATGGCAGCAACCAAGGAACTATCCTGAAATAGTGCCAGGCACCATTTTCCAATGTCCCCTGTGGCAGGGAGAAGGTCTACAGGCAAAAGCAATGCCCTACCTGAATTGAACTATGTTATCATGGCTGTGGTAAGTTAGGTCATTTTAAATTGGTCTTCCATTCCAGGTAATCTGACTTTACCAGACAGAAGGAGAAATCTGTTAAAGGAACCTCCATTCAAGAAACTGAAGATCTCGATGGGTGACATGGTGGCACAGTGGTTAATACTGCTGCCTCACAGCGCCAGGGATCCAGGTTCAATTCCCACCTAGGGTGACATGTGATAATGAATTTAGGATGGAATTCCCCACACATTATACAGGTTTGGGTAAGCTGAAGGCCATTTATCAAATCACACTCAAGACAAACGTCTAAGCCGCACCAAGAAAGGACCTACAAAATTGAGGAAATGCTGCGAAAAGGGACCATTTCGCCAGTCACTAAACCAACCAGGTGATGCTCTGGTCTGGTACCATCCCAAAACCCAATGGCCCCATTCGAATCCTCATTGATCTAACACACCGCAACAAGGTAATTGAAGAAAAAAATACATCCAATGGCATTGGTGAATGAGAACTTGGCCAAACCTGCAACAAAAAAAAAGCAGCATTTTCACCAATATTAAACCATCAGCGGGTTTTGGCAATTGCTGTTGGACCAGGAGAAAACAAAGGCAATAAAGGAATTCCTGCCCTCTAGAAATTTAATGGAGCTACAAAGGTAGGTAAATTCCTGCCTCGCGAAGCCCACATAAATGTATCCTTCAGACATCTTTTTACGGCCAGACATGGTGCTGGAGCAAAGGTCAGGAGCTGTCATTCAGAACATGCAAAATGATGCCACCATCCTCAAAGATCCTAGGCTACTACGATCCAGATATTCCCACATTTGTGGCAGCTTGATACATTTGCAACTGGACTGGGAGCAATGCTATTCCAGGTCCACAGCAATAGCAAAAGACGACCCGTTTTCTACGCATCCAGATCATTAAACTATGGGTAAACTGCACTCGGCCATGATCAAATAGGTAGTGCTCGCAGTGATTTGTGCATGTGAGAAATTCTCTGGTTATGTACGGGGCCTGAATTTCAAGATTGAGACGCATCAGTGTAGCATGGTGGCGCAGTGGGTTAGCCCTGCTGCCTCACGGCGCCGTGGTCCCAGGTTCGATCCTGGCTCTGGGTCACTGTCCATGTGGAGTTTGCACATCTCCTCGTGTTTGCGTGTGTTTCGCCCCCACAATCCAAAGATGTGCAGGGTAGGTGGATTGCCCCTTAATTGGAAAAAAATTAATTGGGTACACTAAATTTATTTTAAAAAAAGATTGAGACCAATCACAAGCTATTAGATGCCACCAGGATTCAGCGATTCTGATTTCAATTCATGCGTTGCGACGTTACTACAGAATACATGCAGGGTAAATATGAGACTATGGTTAATACACTGTCCAGGACACCCACCACTTACCCAATACAAGAAGACAAAACCTTCAGAGCAGAAGTTGAAGCCAATGTAGCCTTGACAACAAATACTTGAAGGCAAAAGACCAGAAAATGTGCAAATTTCAAAAGAACCGGAGACAAGGTTAAGAGTGCACCCAAATTTCCATGTGACGCATGGCCACAGTACATCCCAAGCAACCCCTTATATTTTTGAATAGTGGCACCACTTCAATCTCCTGCTTTGTGATGCAAAAATGGAAACATGAGCTCTCCACCTGGAAGCCCTTCAGATGATCCACTGAGGGTATCTTGATGTAACCAAGTATTGTGCAAGGACACAGTGGTCTGTATTGTGTCCAGGGATTTTGCACTCTGTCGAACCAATATCTCCAGCTGTGTCGCCCGGACCATCCATAAGCAAGAGCAAAAAGAGCCACTTAGAACATAGAACATAGAACATAGAACAGTACAGCACAGAACAGGCCCTTCGGCCCTCAATGTTGTGCCGAGCCATGATCACCCTACTCAAACCCACGTATCCACCCTATACCCGTAACCCAACAACCCCCCCCTTAACCTTACTTTAATTAGGACACTACGGGCAATTTAGTATGGCCAATCCACCTAACCCGCACATCTTTGGACTGTGGGAGGAAACCGGAGCACCCGGAGGAAACCCACGCACACACGGGGAGGATGTGCAGACTCCACACAGACAGTGACCCAGCTGGGAATCGAACCTGGGACCCTGGAGCTGTGAAGCATTTATGCTAACCACCATGCTACCCTGCTGCCCTTCTGCACTGCTGCTGCACTTCTGCCCTCCTTCTACCCATCGAGGCCTTGGGAACACCTTGGCAATGATACGTTTGACTATAAATATTTCTTGTAGTGGTAGCCTATTATTCCCATTGTATAGAGATGCAAAAACTGCATGACCTCACCTCTGAAACCGTTATTACCTCCTTGAAGAAAATGTTGCCTACACATGGCATTCCTGATGTCATCTTCATTAACCAGCTACAATTCACCAATATGTGCTTTCAATCTTTTGATAAGTCACATGGGTTGGTATGTGCCACAAACTCCCCAAAGTACCCACAGTCGAATGGAGAAGCTGAGTGAGGAGTGCCCATCGCCAAAGACCTCTTGAAGAAGAATGATAGCGCACTCTATTTAGTTATTGCTCAACACCATTTCATAATGGGTTTGCCCTCTGACAGCTTCTGATGGGCTACAGGCTATTGATCCAACTTCCCTTCCTGCCCCACACCTTATGACTAAATATCACGGTGGAAGACTATCATGAAGCTAGGAAGAAGGAAGAAACTGAGTGAGCAAGTCAAGCTTGGACGTTTAACCAAAGGCATAGACCTCAAGATCTTCCAATTCTTGGAATAGGGAGGGAGTATGGATGAGAAACTATTCAGGTACAGTAAAGAAGCTACAGCAACCAAGATCATGTCTGGTTAAGGTACAGCCAAGCATCATTCGAAGGAACCAATCTGCCCTAATCTCAATGGACAGAACACCATTGCGAATATGGGCAGAGTTCCCTGAACCTTAAGAGAGCACCACAGCTACAGAATCACAAATGAGAGTAACTAGGAGCTACAACTTCGACAAACAGACTTCCGAACAACAGGATTCACGCCTACTTCAGAATGAGCTCCGCACAAGTTCAGAAGACTGGTGAAACCATCAAAGTGACTTTCCCTTTAGGGGACCATCACAGAGGTGCAGGGAAATCTGTGCATAATAGTAAAGGGATAAAGAGGGAGGTTGAAATGAAATGAAAAATGAAATGAAAATCGCTTATTGTCACGAGTAGGCTTCAATGAAGTTACTGTGAAAAGCCCCTAGTCGCCACATTCCGGCACCTGTCCGGGGAGGCTGGTACGGGAATCGAACTGTGCTGCTGGCCTGCTTGGTCTGCTTTAAAAGCCAGCGATTTAGCCTTGTGAGCTAAACCAGCTAGAGTAAAGGGTTAATTCGAATGGGAGCTGGTGAGCATGTGCATCAGGAGCTATGTTACAGTGATGTCACCCATCGAAGGAAGAGGACTGAGAAGCATCTTAAGAGGGTTGCTCCAGACCTGTCTTGCTCTTACTTAGACCGGGATTCTCCGATATCGCAACCAAGTGTTGAAGCCGGCGTCAACGGGCCTCCAGGCCCAATAATTCTCCTGTTCTTCAGGAGCTAGAACTCTGCGGAGATGCCCCCTGGACTCAGATCCCCCCCCCCCCCCCCCCCCCCCCCCCCCCCCCCCCACCAGGACTGCCCCCGCAGTCAGAACGGCAAAGTCCTGCTGGGTGGGACCATATATAAACCACGCCGGCGGGACTCGGCAGGCACTCGGCCCGTTGAGCGCGGAGAGTCGCCACGGAGGACACTTTCAACGGCCCACGACGGGCGTTGCCGTGACCGCATAGGCGCAAATGGTGCCGATTCTCGGGTTGGCGGAGAATCAACAGCCTGGCATCGGAGCACGTGGCAGGATTCTCACGCCACCTCAGAGAATCCCGGCCGTAATCTTTTGTAAGTAGTTAGGACGTAAATGAATGTGTTTTCAACAAAAAACCATTGTCCCTCACAAGATCCCTTCTAGAGTAAGAAGTAAAGAACTCTATAAAACCATGATAACAGAGTTGCCGACTGTAATATGGCTGACCAGGAAACTCCGACTAATAACCAAATAGTGACAATCCTCCTTGAGAGGAGAGATAGGCATGGCTACTTAGAGATTGATGTGTTTGGGATGGAAGTTTGGAAGCAAATGAGCACACTGGGGAAATTAAATACCCTGATCCAAGAAAGAGAGGGATAATCTACCTACTCGGAAGCAGGGTTAATGATCAACTGACAAGTCTAGCTCTGTAATGGAGGCTGAAGGGGTAAACTTGGAGGTGACAACTAGGTTTCTTGTCACCTGTCTGCAAGGCAATTGCCGAACTGGTTAGATTTTAAAAATCAGAACTTTGCCCAATTTTAGCTGATTAGATTCCAATAATACTTTGGTTCTGGTAATTATGTTTTAAAAGAGTGGACATAGCCCTCAGGGCAGAATGCCCACACTAGGCAAAAAGAAACTCTACCTATATGAATTTCTCAGTTGCTTAGTTTGAAGGCTTTACAAAAAAGGATGATTTGCTTCCAAAAGTTTCAAAAACTTGCTGTCCCAAAAGGTGGCACACTTTAATCATGGTCTCTAGTTAATTTGTCCATGTTAATATGGTAATACAAAGATACATAGAAGATAGGAGCAGGAGGAGGCATTTTGGCCCTTTGAGCCTGCTCCGCCATTGATCACGATCATGGCTGATCATCCAACTCAATAGCCTAATCCTGCTTTCTCCCCATAGCCTTTGATCCCGTTCGCTCCAAGTGCCATATTTAGTCACCTCTTGAATATATTTAATGTTTTAGCATTAACTACTTCCTGTGGTAACTAATGCCACAGGTTCATCACTCTTTGGGTGAAGAAATGTCTCCTGATCTCTGTCCGAAATGGTTTACCCCGAATCCTCAGACTGTGACCCCTGGTTCTGAACACACCCACCATTGGGAACATCTTCCCTGCATCTACTCTGTCTAGTCCGAGTGAGTTTTTTTCCAAGTGATTCAATTCCTGAGGACTCACAGATCACTCTCGCGCATTGATTGATAACATCATCAAATGTTTAATTCATGAAAATCTTCAACTTTAAGTAAACTATTACCTTTGTTGTATTAAGAGACAAAGCATGATCAATACATGGAACGCACTCACCGATAAAGTAATGGAGACAAAAATCCTGGAATAATTCAACCTGGAAGAGCCAATGGAGCAAATTCAGCGCCCTTCCGAATGGGTAATTAATACAGGACAAATGATCACTCTCAATCCGTATTAATAATAATCTTTATTAGTGTCACAAGTAAGCTTGCATTACACTGCAATGAAGTTACTGCACAATCTTGTGAAATAGCCACATTGCTTTTCTTTTGCCTCATGCATTAGATTTTAATCTCCACATTTCTGTTGATTTAGTTTGTGTGTCGGAAGCCAAATAATTCTTGTCTTATTTTTCCGCCCAATCAGTCAGATGTCAATCATAAAGATTAGGACAGTTTTATAATGTCTCAACCAGGTCACAAACTCATGATCATAAGAATCAGTACACACAGGAGCAATGGAGACCGTAAATGACACATATGGAAAACCTGGGATAAAAAATATAAAAACCTCAAATATTTCTCCATATAATACACAAAGGAATCTGCACCAGTTTTAGCAAGCGTTTCCCCTGAGGTAAAGGAAGCTTCAATATTTTCCAAATTGAATTTTATTGATTACAAGGAGAATTATAGCGTCAGTTCATTCCCGTTTTTAAAAGTGATTGTGATGAAGTAGCCGAATAGCTTCAGAGACCTCCAGCAAATTGTACAGTCTATTGATTTTGTTATGGTGTTTTTTTCTTCCGAATGCTGTGTTTGTCTTTGTTTTTTCAACAGTAAGCAGTGTTTAATTAGATTCCGATTATGAATGTCAAATTGTTCTCTTAAAATTTTCTGCCAAATCCGATGTCTCCCTTCTTCTGTAGCTAGTGTTATGACCGGACCCGTGTTGATCCGACGAGACCCCTCGATTTGTCAATGTCTGGCTGGGATATCCCTGCCCCCCCCCCCCCTCCAACCCTCCACCAAAAATAATTCATACAAACCTGGGATGACTGGCACTGTGTCTTTATTCGACCTGGAAGCAACAAAGGTTTAATAATCCAACCCTATAGTCATGGTTAGAAAGGAAACCAGGCTTCCTTGAGTCAAGAGATACTGTAGTAAGTTTATTTACTACGAAAAAGGTCAGGAGAAATGGTAAAACACATGCATCTACATTCATACGGTTTATAAGTAAGAATTTAGCCCAGGGGTGATGGAAATTGTTAGCCGAATTAAATGAGTCGAGGTCTTCAGACCGTATGAAACTTTAACAAAATAGTTTTATTTGCCACGTGCATGCGGGAGAGCTAAAACTCAGCCGTCTTAACTATAGCTCCATCCAAGTCACTCTTTATATAAGACATAAAGCAGTCTTATATATCTTATACAGTTTGGTTAGTATGGACTAATTCAAAAGAATACAAAGTGAATCAAAGTACTACAATAGAACCGATTATCGATACCGGCAGGTTGTAGTCACTCCCCTGATTAGATGACCTGGATACTTTGTCTGACATACTCTACTTTTTTAAAATAAATTTAAATTACCCAATTATTTTTTCCAATTAAGGTTGCAATTTAGCCTGGCCAATCCACCTACTCAGCACATCTTTGGGTTGTGGGGGCGAAACCCACGCAGACACGGGGAGAACGTGCAAACTCCACACAGACATTGACCCAGAGCCGGGATTAATCCAATAACCTTTCGATCCAAAAGCGCAAAACATGACCAATTAAATCAAGACAACGCTATAATGAAAACACAAAACCAGAATTTGCACGGGGCTTTGAAACTGTGGATGTCTTGGTGTTCCAATACGTTATACAAACACTGACATTAAACCTTCAAGGACCTTAGTATTCCCATATTGACCTGAATTTTTATTCATTAAGCTGTGCTGTAGTGGACAAGTCTGTTACACATTCAAAGATAAAGTGACATTAGAGTGACATTTTCTTTCCCAGTAATGAGAAATTGCATTTAATGATGCCATTTACTAGCATCTGGCAAAAGGGTATGATCGTGACTAACTGGGAACTTGTTATTACAATCTGGTCCGCTTGAAAGTTGAATATTACATGTGGTCATGAATCTTGTCACACAGGCAGATTGTGACCTAGGAATGAACCGTTCGCCACTGAGAATGAGTAGTATCGAATGGCAGAAAGCATTAATAGTTAAAGAAAAAAAACTGGAAAGAGGTTTCACTGAGTTGTCTCTTATACCATTCATCTGGGGATTCTGCTGAAATTCTGCCAAAGAATCTCAGGAAAATTACTGCCAAATGTCACATTCCATCACAAGATTCGATGCAGCATGAATTTGCCGAAGAATTGTGTCAAAGTTATCATGCACAATCTGTGTAAGCCATTCTTACTGTGCAGATATTCCAGCAAATTCTGGTGTGTGCAACGTGTGGTATTACTTATGACCCTGACTGTAAAGGTTGAGCAGCTAATTAGCATACTTCTACTTCAACATTAAAAACAATAGTGAGATGGGGTTTGCTGCATTAACAGCATAGCCACTTCATTCATTGCCGGGTGGAGTTGGACGATTTCTAGTCAGGAGAGTATTCAATCACTCAGCTTCTTCTACAGGTACTCCATTAAAATCTCAATCCTCGACTCTGAAATATAACAGGTGTTTTTACATCCAGATGTAATGACTTGGGTTTTGCAGCCAGCAACAATGGCTGGGATTCTCTGGTCTCCGACGCCAAAATCGCGTTCAGGGATCGACCGGAGAATCCCCGTTGCCGCCGAACTCGGGGCCCGCACCACTTTTGCGATGCTCAGTTCCCTCCAAAATGGTGTACTCTGTGAGTGTGCCGCACGCTGTCGGGATGGCCTCAGGACGTTACCTGAGGCCCTTCCCCGATGCTCCGCCCTCGATAGGCCGAGTTCCTGACGGCGCGGGGCGCGTGTGCTATTTATTTTAAGGAACCCAGTGTGGCGACTGCGGACTGAGTCCAGCGCTGCCAGAGTCGGGGGGGGGGGGGGGGGGGGCGCTGACGCGCGGGCAGGGGGGGCTTTGGCGGTGACTGGGGGCACTGGTGTGGGGTGGTCCGGGGGTGGTGAGCCTGGCCAAAGGGGGGCACTATTTGGCAGGCTGGGTCTGTGCGCGGCCAGCCACATGTTGCACGGCCGTGCATATGCGCGGACCCGGCAATTCTCCGGCCGTATCCGCAGCGAGAGCCGGGGGCTTTACGCTGCGTGCCTGTTAACCCCCCCCCCCCCCCCCCCCCCCCCCCCACACACACACAAGGTGGAGGATCGGTGGAGGTTTTGCGATGTTTCTTCGGGCGTAAAACGACACTATTCCCAGCATCAGCACATAATAGTCTCCCAAACAGAGAACCCAGCCCAATATTTTGGTGTTCACTGTAGTGACAGCTGCCCGCAGCATTTGCTTTGGCTTCTGAGCAGAGAATTGCTTAAATCCAGCCATTGCAGCACCCGAGGGGATCTGTGATGTCTCCGAGCAGGTCAAGAGACGGTGAGGCTATTCAACATATTCGATTCAAGAAGCCTCACTGAGCCGTGCAGAGTCTAAACCAGGAACTATAAAGTAGGAAAGATAATTTAGATTTAAAATGTGTGGAGGAGACTTCCGGTGGCGGCCATGGAGTGAGTGGTCGCATATTTGGCAGCTCCCGCTCATGGTGGTCTTTTTGTGGCCTTCACAGGAATTTTGTCAGAAAAAGGTGCAGAAGTGAGAGTAGAAGAGAGTGACCCCTAGTTTATGGAGCTGCGGTCCAGAACTGCCCAGAAAAAAACAAACTAGTTGGCTGAGGCGAGTGAGGAGCGGACAACGCACGCGGAGATGGTGGATGGGCAGCGTCTGACCCTGCCGGCTCAGTGGTCAATGGACCAGTTGGTGAGCTTCCTGAATGAAAAGTTCACCCAACAGCGGAAGGAAAGTTCGGAGGACCTGACCCGGGTGGTGGACTCGATCAAGGCGGTGGTAGACCACGTAGAGACGAGACTATCAGCCCACGGACAAGCAATCCAGAGGTTGGAGGAGCTGGCAGGAGAGCATCAGGAACAGTCCACCTCGATGGCAGCAGAGATTGGGCTAATGCGTAACCAGCAGATGCGACTGCTGGAGAAAGTGGAGGACCTGGAGAACCGTTCTTGGAGGCAGAACATCCTGATCGTGGATCTGCCGGAGGCAATCGAAGGATCGGACATGGGTGCATATGTTGGGAAGATGATGGAGAAGCTGCTTGGGGAAGTTGCATTTGACCGGTCATTGGAGGTGGATTGTACCCACAGGTCACTGATGTGAAAATCCCAGGGGGGTGAGCCACCGAGGGCGATGGTGGTACGACTGCATCGGTTCCTGGACAAGCAACACATCATGAGGTGGGCCAGGCAGACGAGGCGATGCACCTGGGAAGGCGTCGAGATTCAGGTGTACCAAGACCTGGGAGCAGAGCTAGCGAAGAGGGGGCGCGAGCTTTCATAAGGTCAAGTCAGCCCTGTACAAGAAGGGTGTTAAGTTTGGTTTACTGCAACGCGTCCGCAACATGTGCCAGGCTCAGCCTGATACAATTTAAGATTGTTCACCGGGCTCACATGACAGTGGCCCGGATGAGCAGATTCTTTGGGGTGAAGGACAGGTGCACAAAATGCACGGGAGGACCAGCAAACCATGTCCACATGTTTTGGACATGTCCAAAGCTTAGGGGATTCTGGCAGGGGTTTGCAGATGTCATGTCCAAGGTTTTAAAAACAAGGGTGGCACTGAGTCCAGAGATGGCGATTTTCGGGGTGTCGGAAGACCCGGGATTCCAGGAGGAGAAAGTGGCAGACGTTCTGACCTTTGCTACCGTGGTAGCCCGGAGACGGATACTATTAGCTTGGAGGGACTCAAAGCCCCCAAGTTGGAGACCTGGCTGTCGGACATGGCTAGCTTTCTCTGTTTGGATAAAATTAAGTTCGCCTTGAGAGGGTCACTGTTAGGGTTCACCCGGAGGTGGCAAAAATACCTCAATAAAATGTTTATTAAAAAAAAAGTTTGGTTTACTGTATCCTGGTGACCTATATGTGGGCCGAGAGCTGTACTTTGGCTTGGCGGAGGAGGGAGCGGACTTCATGAAGGAGAATGGACTGGCAGGGGAAGGAGGACCTTGAACTTTGATTGAGGAGAACTGAACTATGCTGTGAAAAACTTTGTTTTTTTGTTTCTTTTATTTTTCCCGTTTTTCGGTTCTGTTTGGGGTTAGACCGGTTTACAGTGCTTTGTTAAGGGATGAGGGGTGAGTCTCTGTTGAAAAAATTGAAAATCGCTTGTTGTCACGAAGTTATTGTCAATGAAGTTACTGTGAAAAGCCCCTAGTCACCATATTCCAGCGCCTGTCTGGGGAGGCTGGTACGGGAATCGAACCGTGCTGCTGGCCTGCTTGGTCTGCTTTAAAAGCGAGCGATTTTAGCTGAGTGAGCTAAACCAGCCCCTGTTCGTGCCTTGGGAGGAATTATTTGTTTGTTTTTACTTCTTGCCTTTGTTTTGACTGTTAGCATTAAGCGTGGGGGGAGGGGAATCAGTGGGGGGCAGGATGCTGGCGCCATGGGCAGGGGCTGCCAGGCTAGCAGGGCAGGCTAGTTCATAAAAGCAAAGTGGGCGGTGAGCTGAAGATTGATGTGGGGGGGGGAGATGGGAGGGAGAGTGGGAGTGAGGGTGATGGTCGGGGGGGGGGGGGGGGGGATTATACTGCTGACGGGGAGGGGACTTTCAAAGTGGAGGAGGAGGAGGGTTGATGATGGTAGTTGCCCGAGGGCGGGCCAGGGGAGGTGCGGAGCATGGGCGCAGACTAGCCTAGGAGAGGTTATGGTTGATCAGCAGGGGATGGGGGCGGTGTGCCCCCAACAAGGCTGGTCATGTGGAACGTTTGGGGACTGAATGTGCCAGTCAAAAGGGCCCATGTGGTCGCTCACTTGAGTCAACTGAAGGCGGACGTGGCTATGTTACAGGAGACACATCTGAAGGTGGGGGATCAGATGAGGTTAAGGAAGGGATGGGTTGGACAGGTGTTCCATTTGGGGTTAGACTTTAAAACGAGGAGGGTGGCGATCTTGGTTAATAAGCAGGTGGCATTTGAGGTGGAGAATATACACCTGAGGGATAGAAATATTATGATTAGTGGGAAGCTGGAGGGAATGGGCGTGGTATTGGTAAATATATATGCCCCAAACCGGGATGATGTTGAGTTTGTTAGATGGGTTCTGGGGAAGATCTCGGACCTTGATTCACATCGATTGATTATGAGGGAAGATTTCAATACAGTCCTGGATCCGAGGCTGGACCGCACGAGTTCTAGGTCTGGGAAGGTATCAGCTATAGCAAAGAAGCTCCGGGGGTTCATGGAGTACATGGGGCGGAGGAGTCGATCCATGGATGTTTGGGAGACTGAGGAGGAAGGAGTTTTCGTGCTACTCCCACGTGCATAAGGTGTATTCCCGGAAGATTTTTTGTTATGGATAAGACGCTGCCGGCTGAGGTGGTGGATGCTGATTCAGCAATAGCGGTGCCAGACCTGCCCCGCACTGGGTGGACTTGCTAGTCAGCAAAGGGAAGGCTCAGCGCCCGCAATGGAGGTTGGATGTGGGGCTGTTAGTGGAGGAGGAGGTGTGTGAGTGGGTGAGGGAGGCCATTCGGGGATAGATAAGGATCAATGACATGGATGAGGTTTTGGTGGGGTGGTTTGGGAGGCATTAAAGGCGGTTGTTATGGGGGAATTCATCTCAATTCAGGCCCATAAGGCCCATAAATCGGAACCCCCCAGCCGGGGAGGAGGGTATGGAGCAATTTCTGGGGGGGGGGGCTGGAGTTCCCAAGGATAGATGAGGAGGTGGTGGAGGATTTGGGAACCCCAATTAGGGTTGGGAGATAATAGACGGACTGGAGGCGATGCAATCGGGTAAGGCCCCGGGACCCGACGGAACCCGGTTGAATTTTATAAAAAGTTTTCCGAGCTTTTGGGACCACACCTGGTAAAGGTTTTTAATGAGTACAAGGAGCGGGGCGTGCTCCCTCCAACATTATCGCAGGCATCGATTTCCTTATTTTAAAGCGGGGCTAAGGATCCAGAGAGCTGTGGGTCGTATAGGCCAATCTCCCTGCTAAATGTGGATGCAAAGTTGCTGACAAAGATCTTAGACACATGTATAGAGGATTGTGTCCCGGTGGGTAATAGGGGAGGACCAGACGGGATTTGTGAAGGGACGACACCTGACGTCCAATATTAGACGGCTCCTAAATGTAATAATGATGCATGTGGAGGGGTGCGAGGTTGAGGTGGTGGTGGCCGTGGATGCAGAAAAGGTATTTGATCGGGTGGAGTGGAAGTATTTGTGGGATGTCCTGGGAAGGTTTGGGTTTGGGCACGGATTTGTGGATTGGGTCCAGTTGCTATATCAGCATCGGTGGCGAATGTAAGGTTCAACTGGGTTCGATCAGAGTATTTTAGTCTCTGTCGGGGGACGAGACAGGGGTGTCCACTCGCCCCAGTACTGTTTGCCCTGGCCATAGAACCTTTGGCAATGTCGCTGAGAGAATTTGGCGGGGGTAGTGAGAGGGGGGGTGGAACATAGCGTCTCGCTCGATGTGGACGATTTGCTCCTTTATACAACAGACCCATTGGGGGGAATTGCAGGAATTATGGGAATACTGGAGGAATTTGGCCGGTTCTCAGGTTACAAACTGAATATGGGCAAGAGGTGAGGTTTTTGCAATCCAGGCAAGGGGGCAGGAGAGGAGACTGAGGGAGATGCCGTTCAAAGTGGTGGGAAGGAGTTTTAGGTACCTGGGGATTCAAGTGGCACAAACTAAATTTGGGCAGGTTGATTGAGCAAATGAAAGGGGATTTCCGTAGGTGGGACGTGCTCCCGTTGTCACTGGCGGGGAAGGTACAGATTGTGAAAATTAGGAAGATGAATGCGGCAATCTCGGGGTTATATGGGCCGGGAAAGCCCCGAGGGTGAAGAAGGTCTTTCTTGGGTGGGGGCGCAGTGAGGGGGGCTTAGCCTTGCGAATTGTTATTAATTGCTACTGTGTGGCTAATATATCGATGGTTAGAAAAAGAGCAGTGGGGGAGCGAGTGGAGGCGGTATCTTGTAAGGGCACGAGTCTGAAGGCTTTGTTAACAGCACCTCTGCCGTTCTCGCCGGCTCGGTACTCCACAATCCCACTGGTAGTGGCAGCCATGAGAGTGTGGGGGCAATGGAGGCAGCACATGAGACTGGAGGGGGCATCGGTGTGGTCAGTGATTTGTGATAATCACCGGTTCGCTCCGGGGGAGCTGGCCGGGGGAATCAGGAGCTGGCAGCGGGCAGGGATTGAGATTTGGGAATCTTTTCATTGAGGAGGGTTTCCCGAGCCTGGAAGAGCGAGAGGAGGAGTTTGAGTTTCTGGGTGGGAACAGGTTCCGGTATCTGCAGGGATGGGATTTTGTTCGGAGGCAGGTCTTGAGCTTCCCTTGCCTCCCTCTAAGGGGACTACAGGGTAAGATGATGTCTAAAACAGGGGTTGAGGAGGGGAGGGGAGGAAATATATGAGGAACTGCTGGAGTGGGAAGGGGTTCCAATTGGGGAGCTGAAGAGGACGTGGGAGGATGAGTTGGGAGGGGAGTTGGAAGTTGGGCTATGGGAGAAGACCCTGAGGAGAGTCAATGCAAACTCGTTGTGTGCCAGGCTTAGCCTGATCCAGTTCAAGGTGGTCCACAGGGCTCATATGACTGTGGCCCAGATGAGTAGTTTATTGAGAAGGTGGATGACAGGTTTGGGTGCTGTGGGGAAGTCCATAGAACATAGAACATAGAACAGTACAGCACAGAACAGGCCCTTTGGCCCTCGATGTTGTGCCGAGCCATGATCACCCTACTCAAACCCATGTATCCACCCTATACCCGTAACCCAACAACCCCCCCTTAACCTTACTTTTTAGGACACTACGGGCAATTTAGCATGGCCAATCCACCTAACCTTTGGGCGTGTCCAAGGCTGAGGGGAATTTGGCAGGGATTTTTCGATGTCATGTCATAGGTCTTGGAAGGGAGGGTGACTCCGAGTCCAGAGATGGCAATATTTGGAGTGTCGGAAGATCCGGAAGCCCCTTGGGGGGGAGGCCGACGTTTTGGCCTTTGCCTTCCTGGTGGCACGGAGACGGACTTTGCTGGGATGGAGGGACTCGGAGCCTCCAAAGTCGGGGATTTGGGTCAGTGACATGGCAGGGTTTCTTAGGTTGGAGAAAATTAAGTTTGCCTTAAGGGGTTCATTACAGGGGTTTGCTCGGAGGTGGCAGCTGTTCATCGACTTGTTCAAGGCAAATTAACCGTCAGCGGGGGGGGGGGCATGGAAGTGACAAATAAGGGCAGGGAATCTAATGTATAGGTAGTTAAGGTTTAGGGCTGGGGGGAGTTGGGTATGTTATTGTGGCCGTTTTGCGTGTGCTGGATCGCTCTGGTGTTTAAAATGTTAAAATGTTAAAATTATAAATACCTCAATAAAATATTTTCTAAAAAAAAATGTGTCGAGAGAACAAAGTAACAATTGAGAGTTTTGGAGATGGGATTAAGGAAGGGAGATTGAAGCGATAGCTAGAAAGGCAAAGAAAATTAGTTTAGTTTGAATTTTCAACACTACTTACCTATGAGGGAATGAAGCACCAGGCTTGTAAAATTAAACCTTCAGGACCAAAGAGCTTGTCAGTAATTATCATTTAACATGGTGTTAAATATTAATTTACTCCTGCATGCACCAGCATTTTTCTGCATCTTTATTGGGAAACTAGTGCGTCTGTGCGCAGGTTCCTGTCATTGCACTGATTTCTGCATTGAGTCAAATCAATGAGGACTGTTACAATCCAACAGCAGAATCTAGATTTCTGCATTTAGCAGCTCGTGTGGACAATGGTGCTCACTGATTTACTTCAGCATTGTCATCTATGCAAAATTCAAGCCAATCTGATTTTCCCCAGAGTGATTTGAGCAGGGAAGTCGCTGTTTACCTTCACACCAAGTCGTAACAGATTGGCAGAGAGGTTAAGGACATGAGGAATGTGTTTTTTTTTTTGTCAAGCCAGAAGGAACAAAAGCCAGAAGGGTCACACAGAAAATGTATGCCTCATCTGCCACCTTTTCCACGTCTAAAATTAAATGGAAGTAAAGTTGGCATACTCCCAGATGACCATAGGCTGCTTTTTCTCTTGGAGGGAGAGAGGTAACTGGTGGCGATTTAACCTGAAGATCAGCAAACCTCAGGTGAGGAGCAAGGTTGAGAAGATGGGCCTTCATGAATAACCTCAACCAGTACAGAAATTGAGCCCAGGCTGTTGACCTCGCTCTGCATCACAGACCAACTGTCCAAACTGAGATAAACCGACCCCTCATCTACCTGAATAGTAGCAGGCAGCCATTTACTGTCCAATTTACCAGGCACCAACAGCATGTTAATAAGGTCCAATGGTTAAAATCATTGCACATCCATGACTCTCACAATTTGCCTTTGGAAATTCCCCATGAGTTAAAATTGACGCCATATACTTGCGCAAATCTGTTCCCCTCAAGTAACAGCTATTTTGGGATAACAATGTATTCTGCTTCAAGCACAGATTCCAAGGCAAATATGAATTAAATTCCTTCATTAGTGACGGAAGGAGCCCTGTATTATCCTCACAGAACAATGGCCCAGCTACAATTTCAAAGGCACTTGATAAAATATGGAAAGCCTTTGGGCTTTGACGTAGGATGGAGTCCGCCTCCCTCATGCTGTGTAACCTTCATGTTCGGCATCCTTATATAATGAAGACAGCATCCAATCCTTGCTTAACAAGTGGTAAAGGCTGCATTTAATGGGCTGCATGGTAGCACAGTGGTTAGCACTGTGGTTTCACAGCGCCAGGGTCCCAGGTTCGATTCCCGGCTTGGGTCACTGTCTGTACATCTGTCTGTGCGGAGTCTGTACGTTCTCCCCGTGTCTGCGTGGGTTTCCTCCAGGTGCTCTGGTTTCCTCCCACAAGTCCCGAAAGACGTGCATGTTAGGTGAATTGGACATTCTGAATTCTCTCTCTGTGCACCCGAACAACAGGCGCTGGAATGTGGCGACTAGGGGCTTTTCACAGTACTTTCATTACAATGTAAGCCTACTTGTGACAATAAAAATCATTCTTATTACAGGCACAAATTGACACACTTTTATAGTCACAGCGTGTTGTGCTTAAGAAAGAAAGAACCAGAGGCCCATTGTTTTTCCATTGACCTGAGTGCATTTTGTTACAATAGTTAAGAATTGTCACATTGGGTCTAACAAGTTTTCAATTTCAGTATAGGAAATGAAAGATTTGTAGCTAAACTTGCAACTAAGATGTCGAGATGAGAGAGAGACAGAGAGGGAGAATGAAATGCTCCAGTTGCTACTGTGAAGTGTAACTACAAACTTGTTCTGTTTAAGCACTTTTACAATGTCACTGCACATAGTAACTCACAAATGTCAGCAAAAAGGCTTTACAAATCTACAGTTATATTGTGTATTTATGTGGATACGTGCCCAGCACAACAGGTGATTCACAACATAATGGCGATTCCCACTAGTGTCAAGATAGTCACAACAGACCAAAATGTTTACTTAGGCCTCATTTAACTTACTTGTGGTGATCCACTGTGTAACTGTGTGTACCTGTATTAGGGGATGTACAGTAGTACCTATACTACGGGTTCGCCGGTAGCCCCAGCTGGCTAGCTCCGCCCACAAAGAGCTATATTAATATGCATGACTTCTCCTGATCAGCCATTCTACCAGCTGCAGTCGGAGGCCACACATCAGACTGTAATAAAGTCTCTGTTGTAGCAATCCGAGTCTTTAGTACAATTGATAGTGCATCATTACTTATCTGGACATGTTTGCCCAAAATGTAATTGTTAAAGTGAATAGTCCTTACTTGGTTTCCTTCCTCCATTTTAAAATTACATTTATGGAATTTGTCTCTTTTTTTTCTGTTGCAATGCAGTACAAGAATTGAACTCTGGAATGAATGAATCGATACTTTCATTTTCTTGCATTGTTAAGCAACGCTCTTTTTCCTCTGTGACTGTTTTTTTTAGCCCAAGCAATATGATCGGAGCTCCTTACCAACCACACAGCTTAAAGCAAGCATAATGAGTTATTGATTTGTTGGACTACAATGGACAAACAGGAAATTGAACAGTTAAAGGTTTCTTCCATCTTTACTGATACAAAGAAACCAGCGATATACAACATCCTACAAAAAATAAAAGCAAATTACTGCTGATGCTGGAATCTGAAACCAAAGAGAAAATGCTTGAAAATCTCAGCAGGTCTGGCAGCATCTGTAGGGAGAGAAAAGAGCTAATGTTTTAGTCCAGATGTCAAAGGCTCATCTGGACTTGAAACGTTAGCTCTTGTCTCTCCCTACAGAAGCTGCCAGACCTGCTGAGATTTTCCAGCATTTTCTCTTTGACAACACCCTACAACACCATCCTGACTTGGATTTATATCGCCGTTCCTTTACTGTCACTGGGTCAAACCTCTGGAACAACTTTCTGAAGGATTTGGAATTTGGTTTTTCCTCCATTTTGGACTGTTCCTCCATTTTGAGTTAGTCAGTGCAGAACTGACTGTCTGTTAATTCAGTTGGACTCTATTTTGGACAATAAATGCAAATCAGGCATAACCTAAGGAGACTGGTGTGGTGAATGTATAGTACTAGTAATTCACCAGTGTATTAGTATCATGTTCTGCCATTGTGTTACAGCTATGTTATGTTGTTGACCTTGTGGGCTCCACCTATGGGCCATTATGTGGCTTCACCCACAGGGGGATATGTTGGGGCATGTACGGGCTCCGCCCATGGCTCCTCCTCTTGAAAGGAAGTATAAAGAGCAGTTGACCTGTAGGCGGTCCACAGTATTGTACTAGTCGCAGGCAGGCACTGTTCTAAGCTGATTAAAACCTCGGTTTACTTCTACTCGTGTCTTTGAGTGAATTGATGGTCGCATCAACTCGACCGTTATCTGCTGTGCACACTCCCAGGAATAACTCATGGCCATCTGAAATTAGTTCCTGTTCGTTAACAATTGTTGTTCCATTTATCTCCAGAGATAACTCATGGTTTTCTGACAGAAACTTCATTAGCTTCTGCTTCAGTAACATTTGTCCTGTTGGCCAGTGAATATAACTCAGAGGTAACAGACAGGGGCCTCCGCTCGGAATAACAGAATTTATAGAAGTTTGCAGGAAACATGTTATCTGAATGGCCTAGCTGAATTAGGCTTTCGTTAAACCAAAATGCTGTTTGTCATACCATTGATTGAAGGCCTGAGGGCTAACAAAGTATAAATAATCATCACAGCAGCGTCAATCTGTCAAGGCAACCAGACTGTTCGGCATTTGTTATCAGCAGGAGGAGCAATTAGCAGAAGATTGTGGTGCCAGAGAACTGCAGCAGGAACACAGATGTTCAAATAATAATCTATCTTTTAAGTATTACAAAGAAGTAATTACTTTCAATTTTGTATTAAACTTTTGAACAGAATATGGCTTGGTTTGAAATGATACAAGTTCTAGCTTATTATTATCCAACACTATGTATTAACTCAAGATATATAGAGAGACTGGTGTAGAATGTCACATTATAAACTGTGACTAATGTCATACGCTTATATTGCGTATTCACTCTGTATAACCTTTATAAATTGTGATTATGGGGGCGGCACAGTGGTTTGCACTGTTGCCTCACGGCACCGAGGACCCGGGTTCAATCCCATCCCCGCATCCATAGAACATAGAACATAGAACAGTACAGCACAGAACAGGCCCTTCGGCCCTCGATGTTGTGCCGAGCAATGATCACCCCGCTTAAACCCACGTAACCCGTATCCCAACAATCCCCCCATTAACCTTACACTACGGGCAATTTTAGCATGGCCAATCCACCTAACCCGCACATCTTTGGACTGTGGGAGGAAACCGGAGCACCCGGAGGAAACCCACGCACACACGGGGAGGACGTGCAGACTCCACACAGACAGTGACCCAGCCGGGAATCGAACCTGGGACCCTGGAGCTGTGAAGCATTGATGCTAACCACCATGCTACCGTGAGGCCCCGTGTGGAGTTTGCACATTCTCCCCGTGTATACGTGGGTCTCAGCCCCACAATCCAGAGATGGGCAGGGTAGGTGGATTGGCCACACTAAATTGCCCCTTAATTGGAAACAAAAAGAATTGGGCACTTTAAATTTATTTTAAAAATAAATAAAAATAAATTGTGATTATGGCTACGCACTTATATTAAGGACGCACCTTGTATAACCCTAAGTATAATTTGTATTGTAATCTTTCTATACCAAGCATCTGGAAACGTTCTGTGAATTCGCAGCCATGACTATATTGCACTAAAAGTAAAATGATCTAATGCAGCTTTTAAGGCCTGCAGTAAGACACTAGTGGAGGCCTCATGGCCTGTTAGCATGTCTTTGTTTCTGTAGCAATCCAAGCTGCCGGCATCAGCCGTTATTGAAGGAAAGGAATTGGCAGACCTCTCCTATAAGATGAAGGAGTCTCTGGCTAGTAAATGACTAGAAGTGAGACCTATTATCAATTCTAAAAGTCACAGGAGACTCGTTGGACATTAGGAATAATAGTGTCACCATGTAAACCTTAAGGGTCTTGAATAAACATTACTTGTAGGAAATGGCCAGGAAACAGAATAATGGGAAGGGTAAAGGGGAGTGGTAAAGAAGGTCTAAAATGTATATGACCTCTGTTCTCGTGTCCGTAAGCGGAGATAATTTTTATCTGACTCCTTGCCTGAAGGATAAGGCAGACTTCGTCTCCAGGATATTTTTCTTTAAACAAACAATTTCATTGAGGTATTTTAGGCATATTAAAAAGTGACATTGTACAGTACAAAAAAAAAGTCAAAACACAAATTAAACATAGTGCAAACCACGGCTCTGTTCACGCAAAGATCTGCCTCAATATCCCCTACTCTACTCTACTCTAGCCTAGCCGCCCCCCCCTCCCCTCCCCCCTGCTGACGCTTACTCCTCTGCGAAGAAGTCAATAAATGGCTGCTACCTTCGGGCGAACCCTAATAGCGAACCTCTCAAGGCGAACTTGACTTTCTCTCGGCCAAGAAAGCTCGCCATGTCCGATAGCCATACTTCAGCCCTCGGGGGCTTTGAGTCCCTCCATGCTAACAGTATTCATCGCCGGGCTACCAGGGAAGCAAAGGCCAGAACGTCGGCCTCTCTCTCTTCCTGGACTCCCGGGTCCTCCGAAACCCCAAAGATTGCCACCTCAGGACTCATTACCACCCCAGTTTTCAATACTCGGGACATGACATCTGCAAATCCCTGCCAATACCCCCTGAGTTTATGGCACGACCAGAACATGTGTACATGGTTAGATGGCCCTCCGGCGCATCTAGCACACTTGCCCTCCAGCCCGAAGAATTTGCTCATCCGGGCACCATCATGTGGGCCCGGTGCATAACCTTAAACTGGATCAGGCTGAGCGTGGCACATGTTGCAGTCGTGTTTTCTCTTCTCAGGGCTTCTGCCCAGATACCGTCCTCCGCCCCCCCCCCCCCCCCCCCCCCCCCCCCCGAGCTCCTCTTCCCACTTGAGCTTCAGGTCCTCGGTTTGCGTATCCTCAGCTCCCATTAGTTCCTTGTAGACATCTGAGACTCTACCCTCACCCACCTCTCCCCTAGAAACTACCCTGTCCTGCTTCCCCTTCGGCGGGAGACGTGGGAAGGACGGCACCAGTCTGCGTACAAAATCCCGCACCTGTAAGTATCTAAAGTCTTTCCCTCTCGCCAGCCCAAACGTCTCCTCCAGAGCCCTCATGCTCGGAAAGCTCCCTTCCAGGAACAGATCCCCCATCCTCACAATCCTCACCCTCCTCCACAGTCGATACCCCCCCGTCCATGTTCCCCGGGGCAAATCGGTGGTTGCTGCAGATTGGGGTCCACACCGATGCTCTTACCTCCCCTACATGCCCCCTCCACTGGCCCCATATCTGAAGAGCCGCCACCACTATCGGGCTGGTGGAGTACCGTGGCGGCGGAAGTGGCAGAGACGCCGTGACCAGGGCTGCTAAGCTAATGCCCCTGCACGAAGCAGCACTCCAGGATATTTCTAAGGTCCTCAATAAAGCCTATGAATGGAACTTTTCACGCTTGTTCCATGTCTACTTTTTTGAGTCTAACATTACCGAACATCTCTTGAGGTGTACCTACAGTCTGAGGACTGCAGTGGTTCAAGGCGGTGACTCACTACCACCTTCTCAGTGGTAATTAGGGATGGGCAATAAATGCTCACCCAGCCGGAGAGGCCCACATCCCATGAATGGATAAAATACATTTCACGTTCTGCTGGACCTGGACACCTTGGCCGGGATTCTCTGACCCGGCGCCGGCTTCCCCATTCCCTGGCGCCGTTTTTCAGGCGCCGGCGGGATCGCTGCCACGCCAGTCGGGGGCCGTTGACAACGGGGACCACTTCGGCGCCAACCTAGCCCCCTAGGAAGTTGAGAATTCCTCCCTTTCGGGGGCCGTTGATGCCGGAGTCGTTGCCGCCGGTTTTCACGCCGGCGCGGGGACATAGCACCATTATTAGAAAATCCCGCCCCTTTTGTTCATGGGTAACAAGGAGGACGTTTGGCTTGGTCAAACATTTGTTTTAATGGAACTCTGAATCCTATACTTCTTTATTGGGGTAATTTCAGCAATGCTTCAGGTCAGATCCAATTTGTCATTAATTCAAAAGGAACAACGTTATTCTCCTCGAGAACAATCTTATTGCCCAGGCAAAAAATGTTGAACAAATGTTCTTTCCCTCCCCCTTGTTTTTTTTTTATGAATGTGTCATTCATTTTGTAACCTGAACTATGTCAATAGATTTATGTACCAACCATTTTAATCTTTGCTGCACCTGGGCACTGTTGGTACAGTGCAGAGGATTCAGGTACTGAAACTCTTTCCTTTGGATTTCCACCACTAGCTCTACAATCAGATTGAAGGATTATGAAACTAACCATGAGGGTGAAGAAAGAAGTGTAAATTACAGGGGAGGGAATTCAATGCCAAACCAGCTACCAAAAATTAAATAAATAGAGAGAAAATTAAGAGAGAAATAAAAGACAGAAAAAGGATTTTCTTTTCCAAGTTCACCACCTGCCACCATCCCAGTCTAGCAACTGTGTCCTTTAGGACCCAGTCTGTTCAGTCTGTGGTGATCCTACTGAGCCACTCTTGGTGATAGACATTGAAGTCCACCATCCAGAGTACATTCTACCCACTTTCCATCCTCAGTGATTCGTCCAAGTGGTGTTTAACATGGAGGAGTACCGATTCATCAGCTGAGGTAATCAGCAGAAGGTTTCCTTGCCCATGTTTTACCTGGTGCCATGAGACTTCATGGGATCTGGAGTTAATGTTCCCAACTGTTTATCACTGTGCCTCCATCACCTCTGCTGTCCTGTTGGTGGGACAGGACATACCCAGGAATAGTGATGGTGTTGTTTGGGACGTTATCGGTAACGTATGATTCTGCGAGAATGACTATGCCAGGCTGTTGCTGACTCTGTGAGACAGCTCTCCTAAATTTTGGCACAAGCCCCCAGATTTTGGTAAGGAGGATTGTGGTAAACCACTGTTAGTGTATTATATGTATTGTGGTAAACTGTTACTGTACTACATATATTGTGGTAAACCACTGCTTGATGATTCCACCTGTGGCTCCTCCCCTCGGGCTCGGTATAAAGGTGGATGACCTCCGCCCCTGCCCCAGTTCGGGATCAATGGCCAGGAGGCTTCCTGTTTAGCTTATTAAAGCCACAGTTTCGTTCACTACGCGTCTTGTGTTATGTGATGGCACATCAAGGACTTTGCAGGGTTGGCAGGGCTGTGTTTGCCATTGTTATTTCCAATGCCTAGGTTAATGCCGGGTAGTCTGTCCGGTTTCATTTCTTTTTATTATTCTACTTAGTTATAATGCTCCGAGCGCTAAAGTGCAATATTTAGACAATAACAAATTTGTGTATACATATTAATAACTGTAGACAGGGATCATTTGCTACAGCTGTTAGGCTTTCAACTGGAAGGCCATTGGGTAAAGTTAACTTATTGCCTACGCTACTAATCCCTGACTGAGAAACTTGACTTCAGTGGAACCTAGCTTACTCAGCTGCTAAGTAAATATCTACATTACTGGGAATTCAGTAGATATTCTGCTTAAAAACATTGGCCCTTGACTGCAAAAATTGTATACCCCTGGTGTTTGGCAATTGTAGAGATTTGGCGGAGGTCAACTTTGATCCATAGATTATGACAGACAGTGATCTACTAGGCAGTGAAATATTCAAGCTGCGCAAGTTTATTGGTTCATGATCAGGCAGCAGAAACTTGGATTGAATTACAGCCTAGAACATGATGCGTCCATCAATTCATGCGAAACAAGGAGTAGAAGTAAACTGGCTTTAATCGACTAGAACAATGCCTGCCTGCGACTGCTCTACTACTGAGAGCCGCCTACAGGGCAGCTGCTCTTTATACCTCCCCTCAAGGGGAGGAGCCGGGGCGGAGCCCACAAAGGCACCAACATGATACATCACAGCTAATACCTTACAATGGTCCATAGGTGGAGCCCTCATGGGCAACAGCGTGATACAGTTACATACATGGTGGATGGTTAATGCAATACGTTCACCACATTCACCCTCTGCTAAAAAAAATGAAGTCCGGCGGGGGTGAAGGGTTCACAAGTTCAGCCTGTCCAGCGCCTGGATTGTGCGCTGTGATCGTTGAAGCTCTGGTACCGCAGCTGGCCCGGGTGTCGAACTCATCCGTACGGGCATGGGTAGTGAAGTCGCCGGTGCGGGCACAGACACAATACTCCGGGAGCGTGTCTTCTGGAGCTTCGTTCCTGTGGGTCGGTGAAGGGGAATGGAGGGCGGGAGGGGTGCAGGTGCGATGTAGGGGCGGGGGTGCAGGTCAGCATAGGTTGGGTGGGGTAAGTTGGGGTGGCGGTGGTAGTGGAACCTGCGGGTGCCAGGCCCCAGAGAGAAACCGTATCCTGTCGGCCTTTGGGGTGTTCTATGTATGCGTACTGGGGCTGGTGCATAGGAGCTGGACCCTCTCGATCAGGGGGTCAGACTTATGGCTCCTGACGTGTTTGCGGAGTAGGACGGGCCCCGGTGTCTTCAGCCAGGATGGAAGCGAGGCCCCGGAGGTGGATTTCCTGGGGAAAACAAACAGGGGGTCATGAGGGGCCTCGTTTGTGGCCGTGCAAAGGAGGGACCTAATAGAGTGGAGTGCGTCGGGGGGGACCTCCTGCCAGTGGGAAACTGGGAGATTCCTAGACCGTAGGACCAGGAGGACGGCCTTCCAGACCATTGCGTTCTCTCTCTCTACCTGCCCGTTTCCCCACGGGTTATAACTGGTAGTCCTGCTCAAGGCGATGCCCTTACCGAGCAGGTACTGATGCAGTTCGGCGCTCATAAATGACGAGCCCCGGTCAGTGTGAACGTACGTGGGGAAACCAAACAGGGTGAAGACACTATGTAGGGCTTTAATGACGGTGGCGGCAGTCATGTAGGGGCAGGGGATTGCAAACGGGAAGCGGGAGAACTCGTCAGTGACATTGAGGGAATATGTGTTGCGGTTGGTGGAGGGGAGGGGCCCTTTGAAATCGATACTGAGGCGCTCAAAGGGCCGGGATGCCTTTACCAGTTATCCGTTCGATAGAAGTGCGGCTTACATTCCACGCAGATTGGGCAGCCCCTGGTCATGGCTCTGACCTCCTCAGTGGAGTAGGGCAGGTTGCGGGCCTTGATGTAGTGGAGAAGCCGGGTCACCCCCGGGTGGCAGAGATCATCGTGGATAGCCCAGAGTCGGTCGTCTTGCGCGCTGGCGCATGTGCTGCGGGACAGGGCATCTGGGCGCTCGTTGAGCTTCCCAGGACGATATATTATATTGTAATTATAGCTGGGGAGTTCGTCCTCCACCTCAAGATCTTATCATCCTTGATCTTGCCCCGCTGTGTATTATCGAACATGAAAGCTACCGATCGTTGGTCGGTGACGAGGGTAAGCCTCCTACCAGCGAGGTAGTGCCTCCAGTGCCGCACAGCTTCCACGATGGCTTGGGTTTCTTTTTCGTCCAAGGAGTAGCAAATTTTGGAGGCGGTGAGGGTACGTGAAAAAAATGCTACTGGCCTGCCAGCCTGATTGAGGGTAGCGGCGAGGGCGACCTCTGACGCGTCGCTCTCCACCTGGAAGAGTCGGACTCATCCACCGCACGGATCGCGGCTTTGGTGATGTCCGCCTTGATGCAGCTGAAGGCCTGGCGGGCCTCGGCCGCAAGTGGGAAGATGGTGGCCTTGAATAGTGGGTGGGCTTTGTCCGCATAGTTGGGGACCCACTGGACGTAATAGGAAAATAACCCGAGGCACTTTTCAGGGCCTTGGGGCAGTGGGGAAGGGGGAGTTGCAGGAGGGAGCGCATACGGTCAGGGTTGGGTCCTAGAACTCCGTTTTCCACGACGTAGCCGAGGATGTCTAGTCTGATTGTGTGGAAAACGCATTTCTCCTTGGTGTAAGTGAGGTTAAGGGTTTGGGCCGTTTGGAGAAATCTCTGGAGGTTGGCATTGTGGTCCTGCTGATCATGGCCGCAGATGGTAACATTGTCCAAGTATGGAAATGTGGCCCGCAGCCCGTACTGGTCCACCATTCGGTCCATTGTTCTTTGGAACACCAAAACCCTGTTTGTGACGCCGAAGGAGACCTGGAGGAAGTGGAAGAGGCGGCCATCGGCCTCGAAGGCTGTGAAGTGGCGGTCCACAGGGCGGATTGGGAGCTGGTGGTATGGAGAACACCCGGTAGTGTGCGATCTGTGTTACCATGTCTGCAATCCGGGGAAGGGGGTACGCATCGAGGTGCGTTTACCGGTTTATGGTTTGGCTGTAATCTACAACCATCCGGTTCTTTTCCCCGGTCTTGACGACCACCACCTGAGCTCTCCAGGGGCTATTGCTGGCCCCGATAATTCCCTCCCGCAAGAGTCGCTGGACCTCGGACCGAATAAACGTCCTGTCCTGGATGCTGTACCGCCTGCTTCTGGTGGCGACTGGCTTACAGTCGGCAGTGAGATTTGCGAAGAGCGGGGGAGGGTTGACTTTTAGTGTCGCGAGGCTACATACGGTGAGTGGGGGTAGGGGCCCGCCGAATTTCAGAGTTAGGCTCTTGAGATTACACTGGAAGTACAGTCCCAAAAGGAGAGGGGCGCAGAGATCAGGGAGTACATGTAACTTAAAACCGGCGTTCTGGGCGCGCTGTATTGTTCGGGTTACGGTAGTGCACCCCCGGATCTGCACCGAGTGCGACCCAGAAGCAAGGGAGTTGGTTTGATGTGCCGGGAAGATTGGGAGTGAGCAGTGTCTTAACATGTCTGGATGAATGAAGCTCTCCGTGCTCCCGGAGTCGAACAGGCAAGGTGTTTCGTGTCCATTTACCCGGACGGTCATCATGGAGCTCCGGAGGTGTTTGGATCGCAACTGGTCAAGGGTGATCACGCTAAGTTGCGGGTAGCCGGCGTGGTCGGAGGTTCTGGGGTGGTCCCAAGGTGGCTGTCCCCATCGGTCGCACGTGTCGGGCGGCGTTGCAGATGGTGGCCAAGATGGCGGCCCCCGTCGGTCGCACATGTCGGGCGGCGTGGGCGAAGATGGCCAAGATGGCAATCCCCGTGAGTCTCACACATTGTGCGGGCTTAAAGGTGGCTACCCCCACAGACAACACGAGGCCGATGACGCGTCCAGGGGGGCGGAGCCGGCAGCCAAGCTGCTACACTGCGGGATCTACGGGTCTGTGAGTCTGAGGGTTGCGCCTGTGATTTTGAGGGCTTGGACCTGGCCAGGCAAACCTTAGCGAAATGTCCTTTTTTCCCGCAGTCGCTGCACTTCGCGTTCCGGGCCAGGCAGCGCTGCCTGCGGTGCTGATGCTGGCCGCAGAATTAGCAGGGTAGCCCCCCGTCTTGGGCGGGCAGCCGCGCGGCACAGGCCTGGGGCACTCTTTGGTCGGGGGTCCACGAGGGGGTCGCGTGATCAGACGGGAACACGTTGAGGCTTTGGAACCCTAATTCTAGGGAAGAGGCTAGCTTTACCGTCTCTTCCAGGTCGAGGGCACCCTTCTCGAGTAGGCGCTGTCTCACGTAGTTGGACCTGACTCCAGCCACGTAGGCGTCCCGGACGGCGAGGTCCATATGTTGAGTGGCCGTAACGGCCTGGTAGTTGCAACTTCACGCAAGGACTTTGAGGTCACATAGGTACTCCTCCAGCGATTCCCAGGGGAGTTAGCAGCGAGTAGTGAGGAGATGCCGCGCGTACACCTCGTTCACTGGCCTTACATATAGGCGCTTCAGCATCGCGAGGGCGTCTGCGTAGGTGGAAGCTTCCTCGAGTTGTACAGAGATTTGATGGCTCACCCGGGCGTGGAGGAGGCTCAGCTTCTGATCGTCGTAGACGGACGGTGAGGAGGAGGCGGTGAGGTAGGCCTCGAAACAGCAGGACCAGTGCGAAAAAATCCCTTTCGCCTCCGCGGCTTGTGGGTCGAGTTCCAGTCGGTCAGGTTTGAGGGCCGATTCCATTGTGGTGTTGTGGTCGATTAAACTGATGCGACCATCAATTCACGCAAAACAAGTAGAAGTAAACTGTGGCTTTAATCAATGAGAACAGTGCCTGCCTGCAGCTGCTCTGCTACTGAGAGCCGCCTACAGGGCTACTGTTCTTCATACCTCCCCTCAAGGGGTGGAGCCAGGGGCAGAGCCCACAAAGGCACCAACATGATACATTCCAGGTAATACCTTACAATGGTCCATAGGTGGAGCCCTCATGGGCAACAGCATGATATAGTTACATACATGGTGAATGCTTAATGCAACACGTTCACCACAGAACACAATGCCAGCTATAGATTATTTCTACTGAGAGGAATTATATATGTTTGCCGCTTCCCTTACCATGATGAATGTGAGAGTTAGAAAACTAGTAACAAACAGAAATACATTGGTTACTTTGAGTGCCTGACAATGATACAAATTTGGTTTCTTGCAATGATCAGTACGTTATGCGGCTATGATATGTCTAAGAAGCTGTTTTGTTAAGAATTCAGCAGGCAGGTCCATTTTTGAATATTGATCTCTCTGGAGTCCACTTACCTCATTTTTTAACATCTGCCATCAATAATAAAATCATAAAACGAAGAAGAAAAGGGATTTTGAGCAACTGAGACTCTAATATGTTGGTATTGTCTACTTCGTAAGCATATTGTATTCACAATGTGAACTTCATTCTCCCTCAGGACATTATGTCCTACGCTAGCAAGCACAAAACACAAAAAAAACACAGAATCCAACTTTAAACATGAGAGAACATTGATCTTTGGATGCAGAAGATGAGGAGATGCACGGCAAAATCTTTCAGTATGAATGAGGAAATAAGAAATTTACAGATGGATTTGAATAGGTTAGGTGAGTGGGCCAGAAAGTGGCAGGTGGAATTTAACATGGATGAGTGTGAGGTTATCCATTTCAGTCGGAGGAACAAAAAGGTAACTTTTAATCTAAATGGAGAGGAACCTCAAAGTGCAGAGGGACCTAAGTGTCCTTGTGCGCAAATCGCAGAAAGTTAACATGCAGGCACAGCAGGTAATAAGGATAGCAGATGGTATTTTGGGATTCATTGCTAAAGGAATAGAGTATAAAAATAGGGAAGTGCTGTTGCAACCATATAGGGCATTGGTAAGGTCACATCTGGAGTACTGATCCCCTTACTTGAGAAAGAATGAAAATGCATTAGTTTACTAGATTGATTCCAGGAATAAAGGACTTGCCTTATGAAAGAGAGACTGAGCAGTTTACATAGAAACATACATTAAAAAATTGAAGCAGGAGGAGGCCAGTCCGCCCTTCAAGCCGGTTCCACCATTCATTATGATCATGGCTGATCATCGAGTTCAATACCATTATTCCACCTCCCCCCCCGCCCCATATTCCTTGATACCTTTAGCCCCAAGAGCTATATTTAGTTCCTTCTCAAAATCACACAATGTTTTGGCTTCAACTACTTTGTTTGGTAGTGAGTTCCACAGGTTCACCACTTCCTGGGTGAAGACATTTCTCCTTACCTGTCCTCTTATCCTCAAACTATGAACATTCGTTCTTAATCTACCCTGTCTAAATTTTTAGAATTTTATAAGTTTCTGTGAGATCCCCTCGCTCTTCTGAACTCCAATAAACATAATCCTACCCGAATTAGTCACGCCATCCAAGGGATCAGCCAGGTAAACCTTCGCTGCACTCCTTCCATTGCAAGAACATCTTTCCTCAGAGAAGGATATCAAAACTGCACACAATACTCCAGGTGTGGCCTCACCAATGCCCTATATAATTGCAGTAAAACATCCCTATTCCTATCCTCAAAACCCTCTCACTATAAAGGCCAAATTTAAGTCTAGGCCTATACTCGCTGACGTTTAGAAGAATGGGGTGGCATGGTCGTTAGCACTGCTGCCGTACAGCACCAAGGACCCGGGTCCAATTCCAGGCTTGGGTGACTCTCTATGTGGAGTTTGCACATTCTCCCCCTGTCTGCGTGGTTTTCCTCCGGGTGGTTCAGTTCCCTTCCACAGTCCAAAGCCGTGCAGGTTAGGTGGATTGGCCTAAATCAATGCGCAGGTTTGGGGTAGCACGATGGTGCAGTGGTTAGCACTGCTGCCTTCAAGGCACTGAGGACCTGGGTTCGACCCAAGCACCAGGTCACTGTCCGTGTGGAGTTTGCATATTCTCCCCGTATCTGGATGGGTCTCTCCCCCACAATCTAAAGATGTGCAGGGTGGGTGAATTGGCCACGCTAAATCGCCCTTTAATTGGTAGCGGGGTGAAGGATTATGGGGAGCAGGCAGGAAGGTGCAGATCAGGCCAAGATCAGCCAAGATCATATTGAATGGCAGAGCAGGCTCAAGGGACTGAATTGCTTACTCCTGCTCCGAGTTCTTATAAATACAAGGGTCACAGCAAAATGCTTGCTACATTGTTCCACTTAAAATTCCAGTTTGAATTTCAGAAATATGTTTTCAGAGAGCCCTATGGTTTTTGAAGTGAGGGCAAAAAGCACATTCTTTTTATTGTTGATTATATCCAAAAGATATCTTCAAAGGCATTGACTCTTACATCTATAAATGCAAATACATAGCATTAGGAAATGGCGCTTACAAACCTCGATCGCCTAATGCATATCTGTTGTTGCAGCTTCTAACAACATTGGAACATTTATTGGCTCCTGTGCACTCTAAGGAATGATTTTGTTTCTGATACTTTCAAGTTTCCTTCAGTCTGCCAACACCTTGAGGGTGATTTTGACTTTGGGTGATACTGTAAATCAGGAGATCTTGGATCAGTCACCCGTCATTTCTCTTTCCGTTGATGTGAATGGAAATGCAAATTAGGAGGGATACCAACAGCTGAATGGTCTGATATACGCTCGCACAGTGGTTAGCACTGTTGCTTCACAGCACCAGGGTCCCAGTTTCGACTCCCGGCTTGGGTCACTGTCCGTGGGGAGTCTGCACATTCTCCCTGTGTCTGCGCATGTTTCCTCCGGGCGCTCCGGTTTCCTCCCACAAGTCTCGAAAGACGTGCTGTTAGGTCATTTGGACCTTCTGAATTCTCCCTCCGTGAACCCGAACAGGCGGCGGAATGTGGCGACTAGGGGCTTTTCACAGTAACGTCATTGCGGTGTTAATGTAAGCCTACTTGTGACAATAAAGATTATTGTTATATCAGCCATTTTACTCCAAATCTTTATACAAATCAATTACAGGTGATTATCAATTAACTGAAGGTAAGGAGTGCCCCTTTTTAAAAGGCACGATCAATGAACTAGAACGAAAAACATAGATGTAAAGGAAACTTAACAAATCAAACTAAAATTACATTCCCATCTGTTTCACCGCAATGGCCACTGCAGTGCAGTCCCTCAAAAAAGCTAATGCGAGATCTTGCTGTAAGGTGAGGCAATTGTGCTGATATATCCTTCCCTTTGGAAGGAAACATTGAAGAGGAATAAGTTCTTGAATTAATAGGTTTGTAATAGAATCACAGAGGACAACAGCACACTCAGGTGCTTGCCAGCTCTCTCCAGGCCAGTCCAATCAACCATATTCCCCACTCTACCCACATAACCATGTAAATCTATCTCCCTCAAATGGCCATCCATTTTTCTTTTGAGAACTAACAAATGTTGTTAGTGACAGACAACTGGATCTCAGTTTTCCACTGTCTGCTTTTGGCAAGGCTCTAATGAGGAAGTCCTATTAGAAGTCTTAATATTTTGTGTATTTGATAGCCAGTAACGTTGTCAGACACAATGTTTTTTAACAGTGAGGGGTTTGACCTGGAGCCAGGTGGAGAATTCAAAATGGTTGAATTTCCAGTGGTGTCCTCTTGATTGTTCACTAATCGTGGTATTTCCCTGCATCTTCCCTGGATTTTCCCTCCAAGTTACAATGTGAAGTTGGACATGGAAATTCAATACCAGAGCATTTATAATGGCTGGACTGTCCCTACATCTCCAAACACCAATTCCTCAGTACCCACATTGATGAAGTATCAGAATTATTAACACAAAGCAAGAGACTGGAGATGCTGGAAATTGGAAACCAGAACAGAAAATGCTGGAAGTAGGTTAAGCAGCATCTACGAAGAGAGCAGACAAGTCATTCGGGGTACCTTCAATCAGTAAAACGTGACCCGTGTCAGAGGCTGGGAAGCAACTCTCCAAAGTCACACTCTATTCGTGCAATGACCATGGTGGGTCGGATCCGCGGTGGAGATGGTTGACAGCTTCAAATTCCTAGGTGTGCACATCACCAATTTTTACAGATGCACCATAGAAAGCATCCTTTCTGGCTGCATCACAGCCTGGTATGGCAACTGCTCGACCCAAGACCGTAAGAAACTTCAGAGAGGCATGAACACAGCCCTGTCCATCACACGAACCGCCTCCCATCCATTGACTCTGTCTACACCTCCCGCTGCCTGGGAAAAGCAGGCAGCATAATCAAAGGCCCCTCCCACCCGGGTTATTCTCTCTTTCAACCTCTTCCATCGGGCAGAAGGTACAAAAGTTTGAGAACACGCACTAACAGATTCCTGAATGGCCCACTTATGGGCTCAACTGATCTCTCAACGCATCTCCTCTACTGTTGTAACACTATATTCCATATGCTTCATCCAATGTCTATGTATTTACATTGTATATTTATCATATGTCCTATGATTTTTCATGCATGGAACGAGCTGCCTGGATTGTGCGCAGAACAATACCTTTCGCTGTACCTCGGTACACGTGACAAATCTAAATCTAAATACCACTGGTACTGCAACAGTACGAGGATAATAAAGATAGCAATATTGCATTATAAATAATAACAAAAATCAACAGGAGTGATAATGGAGTGTGTTATATTGCGAGAAAGGAAGTCATGCTTATATTGGTTATTTCTTGATCCTAGATTTATATCCTGATGCCAAACAATATGTTTCCTTTGACATAGAAAATGATTCTGCTCCTAGCTCATCCACCATTCACATGTAGATAGAATTCTGTCCCTAACAGAAATAGCAACGCCGGCATCTCCACATTAGAAACTGACAGGTCTTGGCATTGATGTCAGACATTTCCAGAACACTAATGATGAGTGACTGCAGAGTAATCTTTACAACCAAATGTAACATTTTGGTCCAAAAACAGAAAATGCTCGACAATCTCAGCAGGTCTGACAGCCTCTATGGAGGTAGAATAGAGTTAACGGGCTGCATTCTCCGCAGCCCCGCGCCAAAATTGTGTTTGGTGTGGGAGCGGGGAATTCAATTTCACGCCGAAATCGGCCCCGGCCCCGGTCCGGCGATTCTCCGGGACCCGAGAATCGGCGTGTTCACGGAGTACTCCAAGCGGCTGGGAGGCCATTAACATAAGAACATAAGACAAGGAGCAGGAGTAGGCCATCTGGCCCCTCGAGCCTGCTCCGCCATTCAATTAGATCATGGCTGATCTTTTGTGGACTCAGCTCCACTTTCCGGCCCGAACACCATAACCCTTAATCCCTTTATTCTTCAAAAATATCTATCTTTACCTTAAAAACATGTAATGAAGGAGCCTCAACTGCTTCACTGGGCAAGGAATTCCATAGATTCACAACCCTTTGGGTGAAGAAGTTCCTCCTAAACTCAGTCCTAATCTACTTCCCCTTATTTTGAGGCTATGCCCCCTAGTTCTGCTGTCACCCGCCAGTGGAAACAACCTGCCCGCATCTATCCTATCTATTCCCTTCATAATTTTAAATGTTTCTATAAGATCCCCCCTCATCCTTCTAAATTCCAACGAGTACAGTCCCGTCTACTCAACCTCTCCTCATAATCCAACCCCTTCAGCTCTGGGATTAACCTAGTGAATCTCCTCTGCACACCCTCCAGCGCCAGTACGTCCTTTCTCAAGTAAGGAGACCAAAACTGAACACAATACTCCATGTGGCCGCACTAACACCTTATACAATTGCAACATAACCTCCCTAGTCTTAAACTCCATCCCTCTAGCAATGAAGGACAAAATTCCATTTGCCTTCTTAATCACCTGTTGCACTTGTAACCATCTTCTGTGACTCATGCACTAGCACACCCAAGTCTCTCTGAACAGCGGCATGCTTTAATATTTTCGTTTAAATAATAATCCCGTTTGCTGTTATTCCTACCAAATGGATAACCTCACATTTTCAACATTGTATTCCATCTGCCAGACCCGAGCCCATTCACTTAACCTATCCAAATCTCTCTGCAGACTTCCCGTATCCTCTGCACTTTTCGCTTTACCACTCATCTTAATGTCATCTGCAACTTGGACACATTGCCCTTGGTCCCCAACTCCAAATCATCAATGTAAATTGTGAACAATTGTGGGCCCAACACGGATCCCTGAGGGACACCACTAGCTACTGATTGCCAACCAGAAACCCATTATCCCAACTCTTTGCTTTCTATTAATTAACCAATCCTCTATACATGCTACTACTTTACCCTTAAGCCATGCATCTTTATCTTATGCAGCAACCTTTTGTGGCACCTTGTCAAAGGCTTTCTGGAAATCAGGATATACCACATCCACCGGCTCCCCGTTATCTACTGCACTGGTAATGTCCTCAAAAAATTCCACTAATTAGTTAGGCACGACCTGCCTTTTACGAACCCATGCTGCGTCTGCCCAATGGACAATTTCTATCCATGCCTCGCAATTTCTTCCTTGATGATAGATTCCGCATCTTCCCTATTACCGAAGTTAACTCACTGGCCTATAATTTCCTGCTTTCTGCCTACCTCCTCCTTTTTTAAAACAGTGGCGTCACGTTTGCTAATTTCCAATCCACCGGACCACCCCAGAGTCTAGTGAATTTCGGTAAATTATCACTAGTGCATCTGCAATTTCCCTAGCCATCTCTTTTAGCACTCTGGATGCATTCCATCAGAACCAGGAGACTTGTCTACCTTTAGCCCCATTAGCTTGCCCATCACTCCCTCCTTTGATACAATCCTCTCAAGGTCCTCACCTGTCATAGCCTCATTTCTATCAGTCGCTGGCATGTTATTTGTGTCTTCCAATAACATGCCAGAGGCCTGCCCAGAGATCCTCTGCTCCCGACGGCGTGGGTCTAACCACCTATAACCATTCGGGAAGCTTACGTGGCGGCTGCGGTCTAAGTCCGCGGCTGCCCTGGTGGGGGGGGCGGAGGGGGGGATCGGACACCGAGGGCCAAGGGACAGATCGGACCTGTTGGATCTTCGGCGCTCAGGGTCCGACATTTTCCAGCTGTCCTCCACGCCGAGACCGCTTGGCGCTTGGCGGGGCCGCTGGAGGCCGCCGCCGTGCGCATGTGGGACTCAAACCAGAAATGCGAAGGCCCATATCCGCAGTTAAGCTGTATGAATCACTCTGGGTCCCTGCTAGCCCCCTGCGGTGAGTGAATTGGCTTATCATTTTATAGGAATTCCGGATGAACGCCAGTGTTTTTACGCCGGTGTGGGGACAGTCCCATTTTGGGAGAATCCAGCATCAACATTTTGAGTCTGGATGACTATTTGAACGGGATTCTCCGGTCTCCGATGCCGAAGTCGCGTTTGACAATCGGCAGAATCCACGTTGGCACCGTAATCGGGCGTGGCGCCACTTTTGCGATGCTCCGCCCCCTTGGTGTACTCTAGGAGTACACTGCAAGTCGTATGAACGGCCCCAGGACATTACCTGCGCCCTTCCCCCTGATACTCCACCCCCGACCGGCCGTGTTCCTGACAGCCTGGGTCTCTCATGCTATTTTCTTTTAGGAACTCGGTGTGTCAGCTGCGGACTGAGTCCAGCGGCATCACAGTCAGGGGAGAGCCAATCCGCAGGCAAGGGGGGCTTTGACAGGGGCTGGGGGCATTGGTGGGGACGGTAGGTCCACGGACGGCGAGCCTGGCCAAAGCGGGAACACTATTTGGCAGGCCGGATCCGCATGCAGCCCGCGCTATGTCATGGCACGGCTGCTGCAGGCCGCCGCCTTGCACACACCAGCCACGGACCCGGTCAATTCTTCGGCGTATCGACAGCGAGAGCCGAGTGCACTGCACTGCGTTCCTGCTAACCCCCACCGACAGAGAGGGTGGCCATTTTGCGTTGATTTTCTGGTCAGGATATAGGCCGAGATTCTCTGAAATCGCGGCTAATGTTCACACGGCGTAAACATCGAAGTATTTCACGCCGCGTCAATGAGCCCCTGCAGTGATTTTGTGGCCCCAGGGGCCAGCACGGCGCCGCCGCCGATACGTGCCCTGCACTGTTGGCCGCAGGTCCGCGCATGCACCCGGTGGCCGCCTTTAAACGCCGGGCCCGTGCAACTTGGAGAGCCACACAACAGGCCGACGAGGAAGAAGGTAAACCCCTCTCCAGATCGCGCGCGCCCACCGATCGGTGGCGTCCGATCGTGGGCCTGGCCGTCGTGGAGGCCTCCCCGGAGTCTGATCCCCTCAACCCCCACCAGGATGGCCACCGTGGCCACGTGTCCGAGCTCCTGCCGGGTAGAACCATACGGGAACCATGCCGTCAGGAACTTGGCCAGTCAACCGCGAAGAATTGCCGCCGGGGCCCTCTTTTGTTTTGGCATCCAATAATTTTATTGAAATTTTTTGAAAATAATATCAAGAAAACAATACAATAATAACAATACAATAATATAAACCCCCGCGGCACCCGTAACAATGCTATAACAACCCCCCACCCCCCCAACCCCAATAAACACAACAATAATTAAAAAAAGCAATTAACTTAAACACTATCCCCCTTAACCCCCCCCCCCCCCCCCCCCCCCCTTGCTGCTGCTGCTGACCTAGTACCTTACCGTTGACCAGAAAGTCGAGGAAAGGCTGCCACCTCCTAAAGAACCCTTGTACCGACCCCCAGGGCGAACTTGACCCTTCCAACTTAATGAATCCCGCCATGTCATTAATCCAGGTCTCCACACTCGAGGTCTCGCATCTTTCCACTGCAGCAAAATCCTCCGCCGGCTACTAGGACGCAAAGCCAAAACATCGGCCTCTTTCGCCTCCTGCATTCCCGGCTCCACCCCAACCCCAAATATCGCGAGTCCCCAGCCTGGCTTGACCCTGGATCCCACCACCCTCGACACCGTCCCCCGCCACCCCCTTCCAGAACTCCTCCAGTGCCGGGCATGCCCAGAACATATGGGCATGGTTCGCTGGACTCCCCGAACACCTGATGCACCTGTCTTCGCCCCCAAAGAACCTACTCATCCTAGATCCGGACATGTGGGCCCGTGCAGCACCTTAAACTGGATGAGACTAAGCCTCGCACATGAAAGGAGGAGTTCACCCTCTCCAGGGCGTCCGCCCATGTCTCCTCCTCAATCTGCTCCACCTCCCACTTAACCTTCAGCTCCTCTACCGACGCCTCCCCCACCTCCTGCATTACCTGATAGATTCAGACACCTTCCCATCCCCA
Source organism: Scyliorhinus canicula (assembly GCF_902713615.1). Taxonomy (NCBI): domain Eukaryota; kingdom Metazoa; phylum Chordata; class Chondrichthyes; order Carcharhiniformes; family Scyliorhinidae; genus Scyliorhinus; species Scyliorhinus canicula. The sequence continues at coordinate 29,652,744 of NC_052147.1, read as the reverse complement.
ACCCACACCCCCGAAAGCACCCTGACCCTTACCCCCCTCGGGGAAAGAAAGGGAACCCCTCCACCGTCGCCTAGCAAACGCCTTGACCTGAAGGTACCTGAACATATTCCCCGGGGGGAGCTCAAACGTCTCCTCCAGTTCACCAAGGCTCGCGAACCTCCTGTCAATAACAGTCTCCCAACTTCCTATGTCCGCCCTGTGCCACCCCAGGAACCCGCCATCCATGTTCCCTGGGACAAACCGGTGGTTTCCCCCAGTGGGGCCTCCACCGAGCCCCCCACTTCCCCTGTGTCGCCTCCACTGCCCCAAATTTTGAGGTGGCCGCCACCACCGGCTCGTGGTGTACCTCGTTGGAGGGAGCGCAACGGAGCCGTTACCAGTGCCTTCAGGCTTGTGCCTCACAGGACGCCATCTCCATCCTTTACCATGCTGCCCCCTCCCCCTCCATTACCCATTTGCGTACCATCGAGACATTAGCCGCCCAATAGTACCCGAGAGGTGGGCAGTGCCAGCCCCCCTCTATCCCTGCCCCCTCCAAAAACCCTCCTTACCCTCGGAGTCCCATGCGCCCAAACAATCCCAAAATGCTGCTGTTCACCCTCCTAAAAAAGGCCCTCGGAATGAAATGGGGAGGCACTGAAACAAAACAAAACCTCGGGAGCACCGTCATTTTACGGACTGTACTCTACCCGCCAACGACAACGGCAGCATGTCCCACCTTTTAAATTCCTCCTCCATCTGCTCCACCAACCTAGTAAATTGAGCTTGTGCAGAGTCACCCAGCTCCTAGCCACCTGAACCCCCAGGTACCTAAACTCCTCACTGCCCTCTTTAGCGGGAGCCTACCAATCCCCTCCTCCTGATCTCCCGGGTGTACGACAACAGCTCACTCTTGCCCAGGTTCAATTTATATCCCGAGAAACTCCCGAACTCAGCAAGAATCTCCATCCCTCCGGCATTCCCCCCACCGGTCTGCTACATACAACAGCAAGTCGTCCGCATACAGCGACACTCGGTGCTCCTCCCACCTCGCACCAAACCCCTCCACTCCTCGACTCCCTGAGAGCCATGGCAAGCTCTATTGCCAGCGCAAAAGCAAGGGGGACAGGGGGCACCCCTGCCTCATCCCACGGTGGAGCCTGAAGTACTTGGACCTCCTCCCATTTGTCGCTACACTCGCCACTGGGCCTCGTACAGCAACCGCACCCATTTAATAACCCCATCCCAAACCCGAACCTCTCCAACACCTCCCACAAGTACCTCCACTCAACCCTGTCAAAGGCCTTCTCCGCATCCAATGCCACCACAATCTCCGCCTCTCCTTCTGCCGCCGCATCATTATCACATTTAGCAGCCTTCGCACGTTAGTGTTCAGCTGCCTCCCCTTCACAAAACCAGTCTGATCTTCATGTATCACCCCCGGCACACAGTCCTCTATTCTAGTGGCCAAGATCTTCGCCAGCAACTTGGCGTCTACATTCAGCAGTGAAATCGGTCTGTATGAACCACACTGCAAGGGTCCTATCACGCTTCAGGATCAGGGAGATTAGTGCCCGAGACATCGTCGTGGCAGAACACCCACCTCCCATGCCTCGTTAAGGTCCTGACCAACAGGGGGCCCAGCAGTCCGCTTGTTTCTCATAAAATTCAACCGGGAACCCATCCGGTCCCGGCGCCTTCCCCGACTGCAGTGGCCAATCCCACTGACCACTCCTTCAACTCAATCGTCGCCCCCAGTCCCTCCACCTGCTCCTCCTGCACCCTTGGAAATCGGAGCCGTCCAAAAATTCTCCATTCCCCCTCCCACCACCGGCGGCTCCGACCGGTACAGTTCCCTGTAAAAGTCCCTAAAGACCTCATTGACCTCTGCCCCCTGCCGCACCACATTCCCATCTCTATCCTTCACTCCACCAATCTCTCTAGCCGCGTCCCGCTTACGCAGCTGGTCGCCAGCATCCTGCTCGCCTTCTCCCTACTCTTTTTTTTTTTTTAAATAATTTTTATTGAAATTTTTCGATACAAACTTTACCCCTACTACATTTTAAATTATAACACAACAAATCCCCCCTGGAAAATCCTCCCCACGCCCTCCCCCGCGCGCACCCCCCCACCCTCCCCCCCCCCCCCCCCCCCCCCCCCGCTACCAGTCTAGCAACCAAACCGTTTTTCCCTTTCTGCCGATGGCCTCGGGCAGTCATTGCCCGCGACCCCCCGCTGACGTGCTCCCTTCGTTGCTATCCCCCCCCCCCCTCCCTTCCCCCCCCCCCCTTTCTCCCCGGTTGCTGCTGTTTCGGCCTCCAGTTCCTATCTCTGATCCAGAAAGTCAAGGAGGGCTGCCACCGCCGGAAGAACCCCTGTACCGACCCTCTCAGGCGAATTTGATTCTTTCCAATTGGATGAAGCTTGCCATGTCGTTTACAGGTGTTAACTTGGTGGCCTTGTGTCCCTCCACTGAATCAAGATCCTTCTCCGAGCTACCAAGGACGCAAAGGCCAATATTCCGGCCTCCCTTGCCTCCTGTACTCCTGGCTCCACCCCAACCCCAAAATTGCTAGCCCCCCCCTGGTTTGACCCTGGTTCCCACCACTCTCGATACCGTCCCCGCCACCCCCTCCCAGACTCTTCCAGTGCCGGACACATCCAGAACTATGTACATGGTTCGCAGGGCTTCCCGAACACCTAACACACCTGTCCTCACCCCCGAAGAACCGACTCATCCTAGTCCCCGTCATATGGGCTCTGTGCAGCACCTTAAATTGGATGAGGCCCAACCTTGCGCACGACGACGACGAATTGACCCTCTCTAGGGCATCCGCCCATGTCCCCATCTTCTATCTGCTCTCCCAGCTCCTCCTCCCACTTGTCTTTCAGCTCCTCTATCGGTACCTCCTCCACCTCCTGCATATTGTAGATGTCCGAGACCTTCCTTCTCCGACCCAGACCCCTGACAGCACCCTATCACTCACCCCTCTATCGGGAAGCAAGGGAAATCCTTCCACCTGTCGTCTGGCAAATGCCTTCACCTGCAGGTATCTAAACGTGTTCCCCGGGGGAGTCTCAAATTTCTCCTCCAGCTCTCCCAGGCTCGTAAAACCTCCCCTCTATGAACATGTCCCTCAGTTGCCTGATGCCCGCCCTGTGCCAGCTCTGGAATCCCCTGCCAGTGTCCCCGGACAAATCTGTGGTTCCCTCTCAGTGGCGCCGCCATCAGACCCCCCACTTGCCCCCCTGTGTCGCCTCCACTGCCCCCAGATCTTAAGGTGGCCGCCACTACCGGACCGTGTATACCTTGTGGGGGGGAGCGGCCATGGTGCCGTTACTAGCGCCCCCAGGCTTGTATTGGCCGCAGGACGCCCTCTCCATACGTTCCAAGCTGCCCCCTCCCCCTCCATCACCCACTTGCGCCACCATCGATGCGTTCGCCGCCCATTAGTATCCGGAAAGATTGGGTAGCGCTAATCCTCCACTGTCCCTACTTACTCCGTTCCAAGAAAATCCTTCTCACTCTAGGGGTGCCATGTGCCCACACATAGCCATAATGCTGCTAGTTACCTTCTTGAAGAAGGCCCTGGGGAGAAAGATGGGCAAGCACTGGAACAGAAACAAGAACCTCGGAAGGACCGTCATTTTGACTGACTGCACCCTCCCTGCTAGCGACAGCGGTACCATGTCCCACCTCTTGAACTCCTCCTCCATCTGCTCCACCAGCCTGAAAAGTTCAGCTTGTGGAGGGTCCCCCAGTTCCTTGCCACCTGCACCCCCAAGTACCTGAAGCTCTTTACTGCTCTCTTAAAGGGGAGCCGCCCAATTCCCCACCCCCTTATCTCCCGGTGGTATCACAAAGACCTCACTTTTACCCACATTTAATTTATATCCTGAAAAGTCCCCAAACTCCGCTAGTATTTCCATTACCTCCGGCATTCCCCCTTCCGGGGTCCGCCACATATAACAACAAATCATCCGCATAGAGTGATACCCGATGTTCCTCCCCCTCCCCTTGTCAGTCCTCTCCACCCCCCTGAACCCCTCAGTGCCATCGCCAACGTTCGATCGCTAATGCAAATAGTAAGGGGGATAGGGGGCATCCCTGCCTGGTACCTCGATGGAGCCAAAATACTACCCGACCTCCTCCCGTTTGTAACCACACTCGCCATCGGGGCCCGAATTCAGCAGCTTCACCCACTTGATAAATCCCTCCCCAAACCCAACCGTTCCAGCGTCTCCCACAGGTATTCCCACTCCACCCTATCGAATGCCTTCTCCGCATCCAGTGCTACCACTATCTCAGCCTCCCCCTCCACTGCTGGCATTATATATCACATTCAACAGTCCTCCGGACATTTGTGGTTAAGTTGTCGTCCCTTACGAACCCCGTCTGGTCCTCATGCATTACCCTGGCACACAATCCTCTATTCTGGTTGCCAGGACCTTTGCCAACAGTTTGGCATCTACATTCAAGAGGGAGATAGGCCTGTAGGACCCGCACTGTACAGGGTCTTTGTCCCGCTTCAGGATCAAGGAGATCAGGGCCTGTGACATTGTCGGGGGCAGAGCCCCCCCCTCTCGCGCCTATGGAAGGCTCGCACCAGCACTGGACCCACCAAGTCCACATACTTCTTATAAATTCCACCGGGGAACCCATCCGGCCCCGCGCCTTCACCTCCTGCAGCTCTAAGTCGCGCCCCCAGCCCCTCCACCCGTTCCTCCTGGACCTTTGGGAACCTCAATCTATCGAGGAAGTTCTCCATTCCCCCCCCCTCCTGGGCGGCTCAGACCGGTACAATTCCATGTAGAAATCCCTGAAGACCCCGTGCACACTCTTGCCCCTTCTGCACTACTTCCCTCCCTTCTCTCTCACTCCCCCAATCTCTCTGGCTGCATCTCGCTTGCGCAGCTGGTGTGCTAGCATCCTGGCTCGCCTTTTCCCCGTACTCATAGACCGCGCCCTGTGCCCTTCTCCATTGCGTCCTCCGCCTTCCTAGTGGTCAGTAGGTCAAACTGGGCCTGTAAACTGCGCCGCTCCCTCAACAGCCCCTCCTCTGGTGTCTCCGCATATCTCCTGTCCACTTCTATAAGTTCCCCCACCAGTCTCTCCCTCTCCTGCCTCTCCTTCCTTTCTCTGTGTGCCCTTATGGAGATCATCGCTCTCCTCTGATCACTGCTTTCAGGGCCTCCCAGACTACCCCCACCTTCACCTCGCCCGTGTCGTTCGTGCCCAGATATCCCTCAATGCCCTTCCGGACCCTTCCGCACACCTCATCGTCCGCCAGCAGCCCCACATCCAGCGCCACAACGGGCGCTGGTCCCGTGCTTCCCCCAGTTCTACCTCTACCCAGTGTGGTGCATGGTCCGAAATCGCAATGGCCGAGTACTCCGTGTCCTGCACTCTCGAAATCAGCCCCCTGCTCAGTACAAAAAAGTCTATTCTGGAGTACACCCTGTGGACGTGGAGAAAAAAGATACTCCCTCGCCCTTGGCCTGCCAAATCTCCAAGGGTCTACCCCCCCCCATCTGCTCCATGAACCCCCTTAGCACCTCTGCCGCTGCCGGCCTCCTATTCATCCTGGAACTCGATCTGTCCAGCCCGGGTCGAGCACTGTATTGAAGTCCCCCCCCATGATCAGGCCCCTGCCTCCAGACCCGGAATGAGGCCCAACAGCGCCTCATAAAACCGCGTCATCCCAATTCGGGGCATACACATTCACCAGCACCACATTCTCTCCCTGCAGCCTACCCCTTCACCATCACGTACCTACCCTCCTTATCTGCTACCACCTGCGCCGCCACGAACGACCCCCTTTTCCCACCAAATCGCCACCCCCCGGTTCTTTGCGTCCAAGCCTGAGTGGAACACCTGTCCCCCCCCCCCCTTCTCCGGCGTACCTGGTCTACTACTCTCAAGTGAGTCTCCTGCAACATTGCCACACCGCCTGCAGTCCCTTTAGGTGTGAAAAACCCTTGCTCTCTTGACCGGCCCATTCAGCCCCCTCACGTTCCAAGTAATCAACCGGTCGCGGAGCGACCCGTCCCTTTCCCCTGTCTATTAGCCATTCCTGTCCCCTGTTCGCCCCGGGTCGACCCTCCCCTTCTGACCCGTTCCCCATGGCGATGGCCCCCCCCCCTCTCTCCTCCGTTCTTCCCTTCCCGTCCTCGGCCTTTCCAGCAGCAACCCGGTATCCCCCCCTAACCCCCCTTTCCCCCCCCCCCCCCCCCCCCTGGCTAGGACCCCTCCTAGCCGCGGTGTATCCACCATCGTACTCCCGAGAGTCAGCTGGTTTTCGCTGACCCGGCTGCCCCTGCCCCACTCCGACCCCCCCCCCGATGTGGGGGGGGGGGGCCCCCCCCCCCCTTGCCATCCCTCTCTGACCCCGCTTCAGCGCGGGAAAAGCCGCCATTGCTGGCCACACCCCACTCTTCTCTCCTCCCTTCCTCCTCCCGCGCACGGGAAACAGGGGAAAGCCCGCGCTTTCGCCCGGCCACACCCTACCCCGCCCTCTTCAATTCCACCCCCGTCCCCATCCAAGCCCATAAAAAAGCCCCCTAAAACGAGAGGAAGAAAAAGAGAAAAAGAAACACGCATAACCAACTTGCACCCCCCCCGTCCCGCCTCCCCAACTTAACAATATAACAATATAATAACAATCTCATAAAACATAACTATGCCTGCATAACTAAATAACTACCCAATAATAACGTATTTAACCATCACCCTCCATCGAACAGAACAGAAACCATAACCCTTAAAGAACAGATCAAAAAACAGTAAAAAAGCCCCCCCTACAACAACAATAATCAAGGGAGTTGGCAACGGAAGACACACAAAAGGAACAAGAAACCCCCCATAACACAATTTCAAAGAAAGCAAACGATCCATCAACTTTAACCAAGTTCCGACCTGGCCTAAGAAAGACATGGCCACTTGATCATCAAGGGTACTCGGGCCCTACCGCCGGCGTTCCCAAGTTCTAGTTCAGGTCCAGCTTTTTCCTCCCGAACAAAAGTCCATGCCTCCTGGGGTCTCAAAGTAATGTGCTGGTCCTTGTAGGTGACCCACAAGCGCGCTGGCTGCAGCATTCCGAACTTGATCCTCTTTGCGTGCAGCACCGCCTTCGTCCGGTTAAACCGGGCCCGTCGCTTTGCCACCTCCGCACTCCAGTCCTGATATATCCGCACCGTCGAATTCTCCCATTTGCTGCTTTTCTCCCTCTTGCCCACCTCAGCACTTTCTCCCGATCACAGAAACGCTGGAATCGCACCAGCACCGCCCTCGGGGGCTCGTTCGCCCTAGGCCCTAGCCATGACCCGATATGCTTCTTCCAGCTCCAGGGGCGATGGACCGGCCCCCTCTCCCATCAGGGAGCTCAGCATCTCCGCTACATATTTCGGGATCAGGCCCCTCCAGGCCTTCTGCTAGGCCCAGGATCCTCAAGTTCTTCCGCCTCATTCGAGTGTCCAGCTCCTCAAAGCGGCTCTGCCATTTCAGGTGGAGTGCCTCGTGCACCTCCACCTTTCCCACGAGGACCGTGGCCTCCTCCTCCCTTGCATTCATCTCCTGCTGCAGCTCTCTTATCGACGCCTCTTGGGTCGCCTGGGCCCCCATCAGCCTTGTGGTCGTCGCGTTCATAGACTCTAAGAGTTCCACTTTCAGCTCCGTAAAACCCGGAGGAGAGCGGCCTGCTGCTCCTCCGCCCATTTTCTCCAATCTTCTAGTGCGCCACCGGCCGCCATTTTGGTCCTCTTCCCCCGCTTTTTCCGAGGGCTGCCGCTTTTTTTGTCGCCCCACTCCGAGTACCGACCATAAGTTGGTCTCACTCTCCTCAGGGAGCCTTCCCCCACCGGATTCGTCTTTACAGTACCGTCGGGGCCCTCCAATCGGCCCTTAACACCTTTGTCGCAGGAGCTGCCAAATGTGCGACTTAGCTGGTCATAGCCGCAACCGGAAGTCCGCCTTCTCTCCATACTCATAGACCCTCCCTGCGCCTTCCTCCAGTGTGTCCCCGCCTTTCTGGTGGTCAATAAATCAAACTTGCCTGCAGCTACGCCGCTTCCCCAGCAATCCCTCCTCCGGGCCTCCGCGTACCTCCTATCCACACTCAACAGCTCCTCCACCAGTCTCTCCCTCTCCCTCCTCTCCCCCCTCTCCCTATGAGATGGAGATCAGCTCCCCCCAAATCACTGCCTTCAGAGCCTCCCACACCATCCCCACCTGGACGTCCCCAGTATCATTGACCTCGAGGTATCTCTCGATACATCCCCGAACCCTCCTACACACCTCCTCATCAGCCAACAACCCCACGTCCAGACGCCAAAGCGGGCGCTGGCCCCGCGCCTCCCCCATCTCCAGATCCACCCAATGCGGAGCATGGTCCGAAATCGCGATAGCCGATATTCGGCCTCCTCCACCCTCGGACCAGTCCCCTGCTCAGAACAAAGAAATCAATGCGGGAATAAACCATGTGCACATAGAAAAAGGAGTACTCCCGAGCCCTCGCCTCCTGAACCTCCAGGGATACACTCCTCCCATCTGGTCCATAAACCCACACAATACCTTGGCCGCCGCTGGCCTCCTGCCTGTCCTTGAACTAGAACGATACAGTAGGAGATCCAGCATCGTATTGAAGTCCCCCCCATGATCAAGCCCCCCACCTCCAGGCCAGGAATGCGGCCCAACATACGCCTCATGAAACCAGCATCATCCCAATTTGGGGCGTACACATTAACCAACACCACCCTCTCCCCCTGCAGCTTACCGCTCACCATCACATGTCTGCCGCCACTATCAGCCACAACCTCAACGCCACCCTCTTCCCACCAGGATTGCCACCCCCCCCGGTTCTTCTAGTCGAGCCCTGAACGGAAAACCTGCCCCACCCACCCCTTCCTCAGACGAACCTGGTCCGCCACCTTCAGGTGGGTCTCCTGGAGCATGCCTCGTCCGCTTCAGCCCCTTCAGATGCGAAAACACCCGGGCCCCTTAACCGGCCCATTCAACCTCCTCACGTTCCACGTAATCAGCCGGATCAGGGAGCACCCCGCCCCCGTCGACTAGCCTAACCCATCGACTGCTTCGCCCCTGGCCATCACCCATTCAGCCCGTTTCCCACGGCGCTAGAACCTCACCCCGACCCCCCCCCTAACTCCTCCCTGGCCAATCCAGCAGCAACCCGTATCCCCCCCCCAAGGCTAGGACCCCTCCTAGCCGCGACTCTCCCTCCACTGTACTCCCGTGAGCCAGCTGACTTCTGCTGACTCCGGCAGCTCCCGCTCTATCTCCGACCCCTCCCGATATGAGGTCCCCCCTCCTCCCCTGCATCAGCCCCTGAGCACCACTTCAGCGCGGGAAACCCGGTTCTAATAGCCACGCCCCTCGCCACCAGCTCCACCCCTCGTCCCGCAGCGCGGGAAACCAGAGAAAAGCCCGCGCTTTCACACTGCCCCACCCCACCAACGCAGCTCCCAAACAGCAGTCCCAACCCAACCACCAACTCCGTACAAACAAAGACACAGATCAACCACAACCCCAGTACCCCCCAATTATTAGCATGAAATGTCTTCTGTGCCTGTCTCGTCCGAACCCTCCAACTCAAGCGGGACATGATCTATGCAGCAGCGCAGTTCCAGAGGCCCAGCATCAAAGTACAGGAGATCAGAGTGAAGGAGGATGTGCCCTCTTTTATACAGCACTAGCTGCCGTAAACCAGGTGAATTTTAAATATCTATTGAAGTTGATAGGCTTGGAGGAAGGTTGGTGGATAGGATTTGGGGGGTTGAATGTCGGGCTAGGGGGAGGTCAAACATTGGGAGGGGCACGGTGTCATATGGAATGTGGGTGTCAGATATTTGGTTGGGAGTGGCGAGGTGTCAGACCCCGGGTGGGAGGTGTCAGACCCCATGGGGGAGGTGTCAGGCATCAGGTGGGATGTCGGCCTGGGGGTATGTGAGGAGTCGGACCTCAGGTGGGCGGGCCAGACCTCAGAGTTGGGGCAAATCATCAGGGTGGGGAGCGGTAGTGGGTTTTTGGATTGGGCATGAGGTTGGGGGGGGGAGGATTTGGGGAATACTGTGAGGACAGCAAGCATGGTCAGATTCCCGTAACGCAACTGGAACCATCCAAGGTTTACAATCTAGGGCTATTGACATGGGGAAGTTAGCACTTCTGGGCAATTGCCATGCAAACCCTCAACTTTGATCCTCCGAGAAGGATTCCCCAGTGCATCGTTTGGGTACCTATCAAATCCGACACTGGGGAACTCGGAAGTTATCTCAGATATCTCTTGCCTTTCCTGAACTTCAGGCACTTGCACCTGGTGCCAATTCTGAGGTATCTGACAAGATAAAAGTACACGGGCAGAGTTTCGGCGAGGGAATAGGGGAAAGTGAGAGGTCCATGGTCAAATGATATCCAGCTTGTAGGTCAGAAGAGACTGTGAGCTGAGGGGGAAGTTAGATGTGAGAAGGTGGATCAGGTGGGAACATACTGTCATACTCGATGGTTTCAGCCCCGCCAATGGGCACACTGCAGTCCTGGCTGCACGATCTTCGCCAGCAGCGTCTCCCCCATCAGTGTGAGGACAGCCGTGCCTGTTTCTCCATCAGTTGACTGCTGCTGCTTCTGATTATGCCCCTCCCCCACCCTGTCCTGCAAGAGAGAGGCAAGTGTGTCAGTGAATGTGTTGCAATGTGTTTGGATGCTTTGCCTGTCACAGTTGAATAGCTGGCATTGTGTGCAGACTGCAGCAGTGCTATGTTTTGGACAGTGCAGTGTGGCTGTGAGGTTTGGGTTTGGGACAGTGAAAAGTGCACTGGGAATGGTGGATAGTTGGCCAGTATTTTTTTAAAATTTGTTCGTGGATCGTGGGCGTCGCAGGCTGCGCCAACATTTATTGCTCATCCCTAATTGCCCTTGAGGGGGCATTTAGGGGTCAACCACATTGCTGTGGCCCGGAATCACATGTAGGCCAGACCAGGTAAGGACAGCAAATGTCCTTCCTTTTATAACCTGCCTGATTACTACTGGCTGCGGACTATTGACTATCCCACAATCCTTAGTGAGTATGAGCTCCCTCAATGGGGGGAGGGGGCGGAGAAATCATTAGCAAAGTCACCTGCCTAAATAGAGCTGGCCAGTGTGGAACCAGCTAGAGAGGAGAAAGCAGTGGTGGAGTACTGCTGCTGTTGTATATGTAATTTGTAAATAAAGTTACTTCTTTCGATTCTATAAACATGTGCTGGATTCTCCGTGGCCCTCACAAAACGTCCCGAAAGGACATTAGTGAACCAGGTGGGTTTTTACGACAATTGACAATGGTTTCATGGTCATCATTAGACTCTTAATTCCAGATTTTTATTGAAGTCAAATTTCACCATCTGCATCTGGGATTGGAAGGTCCCCAGAGCATTGCCCTGGCTTTCTGGTTTACTAGTTCAGTGACAATACCACTATGCCACCGCCTCCCCTATGTGTGGGGCTAGTAGTTCCATTTGTAAATATATAGACTGCGAGGATGAATTCATTGACCATGACCACTCTGATGTCATTGAGCTTTTGAGGCATTCTGTCCAGATTCTCAGGAGCTATAGTTTATCTTTGTCTGGAGGGCCTTGTGGAAGGTATCCTCCTGTCCACTTCCTATACCAAGGTATCCAGTGTTGCTTTGGAGAATATTGGAGCATGCTCTCTGGTCCATTGCACATTGTCCATTAATCATCCAGCTCAGGGACTCTTCCCCAGCCACCTACTGCACCTGCTGCAGCCAGAATACACATTGCCGTCAGGAAGGGTGGCGTGGTTTAAGAAGTAGAGGCTAATTTTAAGTGGTGCCAGCCTTTCAAGAACTTGAACCCTCTACTGAAGCACTCAGTCACTCAGCAGTATGCTTAGCTGCACGCCACTGTCATTTATATCAGCAGGCACCACGGGATTTGCACGCTGCCTGTATTTCCACAAATGGGCAGGGGTTAATCACGCATCATGATCCTTGCATCCAACTACTGACCTTGTTCAATTATTCCCCCATTTCGTCTGACAAAATCAAACGTCCTGAACCATGCACCCATTCAATGGATTATTGTTTTTAAAGATGCTATAAAATCTCCTTGCCAGGGCAGCACGGTGGTGCAGTGGTTAGCATTGCTGCCTATGGCGCTGAGGACCTGGGTTCGAATCCTGGCCCTGAGTCACTGTCCGCTGTGGAGTTTGCACGTTCTCCCCGTGTCTGCGTGGGTTTCACCCCCACAACCCAAAGATGTACAGGATAGGCGGATTGGCCACGCTAAATTGCCCCTTAATTGAAAAAAAATAATTGGGTACTCGAAATTTATAAAAAAGAAAATCTCCTTGCCCATCAGCAAGAACAATATCACAATGTGCTCCCTTCAAAGAGTTCCCCCTTTCATCTTGTGCCAGCTGCAAGAATAGACTAGGTCAAAATCCGGTCACGGGGGTTGACATCTTTCTGTGGTCAAGTTTATGCTCGGGAAGTGACGGAAATATATATCGCATTTATCTAGTTGGATTGGACTTTCGTGCTCATGGAGATTTAGAGGGAAAAAAACCTGTCCATTACCTTACTGCAGAAAACAATCTCAAAATGTCCGCAAAAATCTACATTCATCAGTATGGTTTTGCTTGTCGTGTTACCTTCTTGCATTTCACAAGAGTACCTGTAGCTGACTCCACTTCTAATAGACCAGGGTGGAAATTAATTCCAAATGGTTGCTACGTGATCACTTGCATGCAGCTTGTTAAAGTCCACAAAAACACTACTGCTGTTCTTTAATAATTAAATGGCTTTCAGCATCATGGCCAGCTGTTATTTGAACAATCATTTGCAGAACATTCAATTATCTTCAATTGACCGTACTTCGTTTCAGCTCATTACGATATCTGAATTGACTCACTCTCAATGGAGTCATATTGATTGAACAGGAATAAAGTCACTGCGCTGGTATCATGTGCTAACCTTTTGGAGTTAATGAACATTCAATTTAATTTGTGATAACTGTAATAAAAGAACAATTTCAAAGCCTATTGTCCTCATATTCAATAGCACATGTTGCAAAAATATCCCTTATGTACAGGTGAAGACATTTTTAAATTTACTTAAAGGTACCAAAACACATTATTCATGTTTCCGGCCAGGTTTCTAGATTAAATATTAGACCAAAATTAAATATTAAATCTACATCCGTTGAAGACCATGCTGTTTAGCTCACAGGGCTAATCGCTGGCTTTGAAAGCAGACCAAGGCAAGCCAGCAGCACGGTTCGATTCCCGTAACAGCCTCCCCGAACAGGCGCCGGAATGTGGCGACTAGGGGCTTTTCACAGTAACTTCATTTGAAGCCTACTCGTGACAATAAGCGATTATCATTTTCATGCTTGGCTTGCACCTTAGTGCCATTTTGTACGTATAGACCCTCCAAATGATCCATTACCTTTCGTGCAAGACTTCAGTTATATATATTGCTCCCCAAAAGACTTTCCATTTGAACACACACTTAACATAATATTTCCAGCACAGATAGAACATAAGGCCCAACAGGTCACTGCCAGGCTTTAAGCCTCCTCCAACTTAACTTTCTCTCACCCTATCACCATAAACCTCACTTCCTTTCTTCCTCAAGTGCTTAGATAGCTTCCCCTTAAAGGGGCCTATTCACATCAACCATTCCATTTGGCAACAAGTTCCAGAATCTCTCTCGCTCTGAGTAAAGAAGGTTATTCAACGAAACCAAGAAAGCAACAATGTGAAATTCTAGGGGCAGTATTCCCCCCCCCCCCCCCCCCCCCCAACCCCACGCCGGGTGGGAGAATTGCTGGGGCGCTGCGCAATTCACGCCACACCGCCCTGACCCCCACATGCGATTCTCTCACCCCCTGAAACCAGCGCTGCGGGAATCCTATTGGGCTGCACGGAGAATCGTTGCAAATAGCGAGCGGCGATTCTCCAGCCTGGATGGGCCGAGTGGCCGCTCCAACACGACAGGTTCCCGCCGGCGCCGTCCACCCCTGGTCGCTGCCGGCGGGAACTGTGCGGGAATGCTTGGGGGGGGGGGTGGCAGTGAGGGGGGGAGCCTTCTATGGGGTCTGGCCCGCAATCGGGGCCCACCGATCGGCGGGCCAGCCTCTCCCCCCCCCGGGCCTACCTCCTTCCGCGGCCGGCCCCAGAGCACCAGCGCCATGTTGGTGAGGGGCCGGCGCGCGTAAGAACTTCCCCGCGCTTGCACAGAATGGCGCGGCACAACTGCGCATGCGCAGGATTGAGCTGCCCCAGCTGCGCATGGGTGGGTTGGCGCGGCGGACGCTGGAGTGGCATGAACCACTCCAGCGCCGTGCTGGCCCCCTGTGGGAGCCGGAATAGGTCGTGCCCGGGACCTGTTCGCGTTCACAATGGCGCGGGCACTTAGTCCTGGGAGCGGAGAATACCGCCCAAGATTTTGTATTCTCTGTGTGGCGAGTAACTCAGCTTTTGACTCCCTAAAACCCGTCCATCACCTACAAGGCATAAGCCAGGAGTGCGATGGAATACTCTCCACCTGCCTGGATGAGTGCAACTCAAACAATACTGAAGAAGCTCAACACCATCCAGGATAAAGTAGCCCGCTGATTGGTATCCCTTCCACAAACATTCACCTCTCCACCACCAGCTGTGAGTACCATCTACAAGATGCACTGCACAAACTCACCAGCATCTTCCAAACCCATGATCACTACCATCTAGAAGCACAAGGGCAGATACCTGGGAACATCACCACCTGGAGGTTCCCCTCCAAGTCACTGACCACCCCGACTTGGAAATGTATCATTGTCGCTGGGTCAGTACTATGGGTGCTTCACCACATGGACTGCAGCAGTTCCAAAAGGCAGCTCACCACCAGCTTCTCAAGTGCAATTAAGGATGGGCAATGAATTCTGGCCTAGTCAGCATTTGTGTGATTTGTGGGTGGGGAGGATGGGGTTGTGGAAACGGTGGGAGGTGAGAGTTAGAGGCCGATCGCCAAGCCTGAAGTTGTTTAGCTAGATTTTGAAGAGAAAGCTGCTCCTTCTTCTGGTGAGGTGGTGAAAAACATTTTAAGTGTAGGCTAGCCCGGAGAGAAACCCCTCAGAGCCCCAGTACGGTGTGGTGAGCCACGTATGGCTGCTGTATATATTATTGTATTGAACCACCGGGCTTCACCCAAAAGATCTGTCAAACGTGAGTTGTTATTGCCTTATGGACTTACCCATCCATCCCACTGACCACATGTCCATTCTCCCGCAGGTCCTCCAGCCGACAACGCCGGCCCATCCCAGCAGCCCCCTGTCCAGGCTCCCAGGGGAATACCTCGGAGGAGAGCTCCGAGGATGTCATCGCTATAGTCGTGGCACAGTTGCCATCCCCACCCTCCACCAGCGCATATACAAACATTTTGGTGGGAAATGTTAGCAGTCAGGCTTCTGGGGCACAATTTGGTGAGCACCACACAGCTGCTGATGCACATCAGGTGGAGGCAGGGACCCCAGGCGAGGCAGCAGTCAGAGGTCTGCTGGATCCCAGGACCCAGCCAGGTCCCAGGATGATGCTGAGCCTGTGGAAGAGGTCATCCCGGAGCTGATGGAGACAATAGGGTGCGGCTGACACATTCAGAGGGCGATATCAGCAACACTCCAGCAGATCCATAGCCGATTGGAGGAGTCCCAGAGGCTACAGGCATAGGACGTGTCACCGGAAATGCGTGGCACCGAGGCCAACACTGCCACCGCAGTGCATGACGTCGGCACAATTAGTGAAGTTGCGCAGTCCATAGCTGAGCGTCTCGGCAGAATGTCCGCCTCGCTGGGGGGGTGTTTGTTACCAAGTATCAGGCTGACCTTGCTGAGGTTCTGCAGGACATGTCCCACTTTTAGAGGGTCATAGCGGGAGCGCTGCGGAGCTTGTCCCAGTCGCAGGTAGGCCTTGCCAAGGTACTGCAGACCATGTCCCAGTCACTGAGGAGCATTGCCTAGGGCGGCAATACCCTGGTGCAGACCATGGGGAACCATCAGGGTTGGCAGAGCCAGATGATGCAGGGGCAGCTGGGGCTTGAACCAGCTGCCCCTCCATCCCAGGTGAGCCACAGAGCCCTATAGGCAACGAGCGGCAGGAGGGGCACTAGATGCCAACAGCTCCCCCAAATTCCACCCCTCTGATGAGGCTGTGTCTCACAGTCAGCACACGGGACAAGGCGGCACGGCTGTACATGTGTTGCCGACAAGTGAGTCGGAGTCCTCTGGCCCAGAGGGCGCCTGCCAGGGGCATCGAAGGCCACGCGATGAAGTAAGCAGCTGGCTGCCTCCACCTCAGATGTGCAAACTGGGGGTACACCTAGACGTAGTGGTAGAGCTCGGAGGGCAAAGAACATTGAGGATCACTGAGGGCACCACGGAAGTGGGGTAGGGGGTGTTGGGTTGGTAGGGGTGAGTAGGTGGGTGGGGGGGAGGGGGGCAGCAGCTACTCACGGGAAGGTGGGGAATTGTCAAACACAACAAACACCTTTATGCACAACCAGTATGATGCCTCTGTCACTTTCTTCCGCAATGGGGGCTGACCTCCAAACCCTTGGCCCCTCTCTCCAGGCATCTCCCTCTCCCTGTGGCACTCACCCACCCTCCAGCCATGGACATGTCCCTGGAGCTGTGCCACATCCCCTGGGTGTTCGGATGTTGGCCGCTGCGTGTGTGGTGTTGCCTCCCACAGTGTTCAGGCACAGTGTCTGTGTGTCAAGGTGTGATTAGGCAGCTACACAATAACCACCATGTACTACATGGCCCGCCCACCCACGGGAATCCACTTGAGTTGTTGATGTGCTCACTTAACCCCGATTGCCAATTCTCTATTAGTGATAGCCTTCAGCCGCACGGCCAGCGGCCTCGGCAGCCGGTGGGGGTTGTGGGTGGTCGGTGGGGCAGACAAGCAGGGACAAGGGTTGCCCCAGGAATGGGTACATACAATCCAGGGGTCCAGGGGTTGGCATGGGGTGCCGCGAGTGGTTCCCCCCCCAGTTGCCCCCTCCCCAGCGCCTCTCCCCACCTCCCATGGCGACCCAGCCCTGCCAAGTGCAGGGGCAAAATGTCCAATACTCCCAGGCTTTTTGCCTGGGAGCAAAGATGGATACTCACCTCCTCGACTCCCCACAGTAGCCCTTCTGCCAGGTTCACGTTTTTAAAAAAAGAATACTAATTGGCACTAGCATGGACTACTTGCTGGGGAGGCCGTTGGTTATGGGAGGTCGGGATTCTCACCTACCCGGCGGGGCGGGGGGTCCCGGCGCCGAGGAGTGGCGAGAACCACTCCGGCATTGGGACACCCCAAAGGTGCAGAATCCTCCGCACCTTCAGGGGCTAGGCCGGCGCTGGAATGGTTTGCACCACACCGGCCTGCAGGGAAGGGGCTTGGCGCCACGCTAAACAACGCTAAAGGGCATCCGCCGGCCGGCGCGAGTTGGCGCATGAGCAGGAGGGCCAGTGTGTGCTGGCATCATCCCAGCGTATGTGCAGGGGGGGGTTCATCTCCGCGTCGGCCATTGCGGAGGACCACAGCGGCTGAAGCGGAACGATAGAGTGCCCCCATGGCACAGGCCTGCCTGCGGATCGGTGGGCCCCGATCGCGGGACAAGCCACCGTGGGGGCACCACCCGAGACCAGATCCCCCCGTGCCTCCCTGAAGACCCCGGAGGCCGCCCGTGCAGCCAGGTCCCACCGGCAAATACCTGGTGTAATATACGGCGGTGGGACTTGCTGAAAACGGGCGGCCACTCGCCCCATCCCGGGCTGGAGAATCGCGGGGGGGGGGCTGCCAGCGGCCGGCGACTGGCGCGGCGCGATTCCTGCCCCCGCCAAATCCCCGGCCGCGGAGAATTCTGCAGCCGGCATCCTTGAAGATGGTGAGCAGATTATAGCAAACTGAGCCCAAATTATGCACCTAATAATAATAATCTTTATTGTCGTAAGTAGGCTTACACTAACACCGCAATGACATTACTGTGAAAATCCCCTAGTCGCCACATTCCGGCACCTGCTAGGGAATACTGAGGGAGAATTCAGAATGTCCAAATTATTAACAGTCATTCAGGACTTGTGGGAGGAAACCCACACAGACACATGGCGAACATGCAGACCCGGCACAGACAGTGACCCAGCAGGGAATTGAACCTGCAACCTTGGCGTTGTGAAGCAACAGTGCTAACCACTCTGCTACCGTGCCTACTAACGAAAGACTGCAAAATTGGATCGCCTTCAGAAAAGCATCCAGGTCTCCATATTTCCAAGAAGGTCATAGAGAAATGGGCCAATCCTCTTCATCCTGGAAATTCGCAGTCCCCTTTATTAGACCAGGATAGTCGAGTGGGACTGACTCTGTCATGTGTTTATAAAGCTTTGCCAACAATGCCAAAAATACCTGTTGGCGTGAGTTCAGAATTTTCAGACAAAAGAGCAAAGGATGTCATGGGCCAGGATAGCTTTGTCACACTCCGCAAAATCTGCTTAAAGAACCCTTGTGGAAACACAAGCCTTCAATCATAATCAGCTCATTTTAATACAGCAATAACTTCACATATCCACTACTGTGGTGGAGACTGTTTTCCTCAAGGCAGATATTGCTTGAGGCTAATTGGGCATTCATGCCTTATCTAGTTATGCATTCGTATTCCAAGCCAGTATGGAAGCAATTATATTATTCACACTCCTCAGCACGTTAAAGCACAGGATCATGTATCAGGAAACTGTATCCCTGCAGTTTTCCTAAGAGACAGAGTGATTCGAAAGCTAGCTGACTCAACCTAGTTACTTGGCGATCAGCTGCACTACATAAGGGGCCATGTTGCAGAAACATGGACTGTTCATCTAATGGGTAACATTGCAGTCCTGCTGGATTCGTTTTCACACTTACAGGGAATAACTGTTCCCTCACTTTGAGCAGTAATGTTGAAGAGGTGTGGGCTGCAGTTAATAGATGAAACTTGTCACGTAGCTAATGCTATAGTTCTGCAAAGAAAAATCACAGCTATCTGCATCTATCTTCATGCTATGCCAAATGTGAGGAGCATGTGCTTTATTAATAGATTTGCAGCTTTTTCTTATATGTGCTTTGTGTCAGTGCTATTAAGAAAGTTAACTAATGGTTGCTCTTTGACCTGGAGTATTGTGGGCGGTGCAGGTGGACGTTTTTTGATAAAAAATTAAGTATGATGAATCACCATTACTGTTCCTTCAGAATCTCTAAATTAAAAGTGGTGCGGTTAAATGGGCCTGAACTTTAACCAAACATAATTATCACGAATAACCAGTGCACAACATTATGCTCCATGTTATAATTGGAGTGAATTATGCACAGTTCTCAGCCAATTGCTCAGGCGTAATGTGAAAACTCAACTGTTCAGATTACACATCAGCAATTTGGGCACATGGCAAGCCGCAATTTGTGAACATTCAGATGAATGGTCAGAAAATCACACTCAATGCGTCCCAATCATGCCACTCATTATGCTGCCAAAGTCCTCTATCAGCAGTACAAACATGGAAAATTACTTCTTCACTTCCACACTCGATTTGAGTTTTGTGCAATACATACCGACAATTAATGTGGCCCTTATTAAGTGAAAACCTGGTGCAATCACCAATTGTCAACACAGTGGTTAGCATTGTTGCTTCACAGCGCCAGGGTCCCAGGTTCGATTCCCATTTGGGTCACTGTCTGTGCGGAGTCTCCTCGTGTCTGCGTGGGTTTCCTCCGGGTGCTCAGGTTTCCTCCCACAAGTCCAAAAAGACGTGTTTGTTAGGTGAATTGGACATTCTGAATTCTCACTCTATGCACCCGAACAGGCGCCGGAGTGTCGTGACTAAGGAATTTTCACAGTAACTTCATTGCATTGCGTTAATGTGAGCAGAGTTAAACCCACTTTCATCTGCTCTGAGTACAGCCTTTCAATTCTGAAAATGCTTTTAAGAACATTTTCAAAGCAGTTTTTAAATCATGGGCCTCACGATGATTGGGACAGCTAATTAAAAATAATTACAAAACTCCATCTATCTTTCTTTTTTTCAATTTTGTCCCTTTTCCTCATCTCCTGAAGAAAGTGTTGAATCGTTACTAGGGGCTTTTCACAGTAACTTCATTTGCAGCTTATTTGTGACAATAAGCGATTTTCATTTCATTTCATTTCAAATAGCCTCTGTGAACCTTAATAGGCTCCTTCACAATGGACAATGTCACAGCTAGTGTCAATTCTGCCTTCACTTGATGCTCATAAACAGAGACTTCCCCTGTTTCCCAAGCTTTGAATCCCATTTCTATCCTTCCCCCGGTGTAATGTTCATCTCATCTCTCAAATCATAGAGACGCAAATGCAAATGGGTCTCGCTCACTACGAGCTTGGTCTTTAATTGCCAGAACCGGCCTGGCCATGTTAAGCATTGCCACGTATTGCATTCCTCAGCACAACGTCTTACTAATACAGAATGATTCTCAAAGATATCATTATCTTCACATTTCCCATTTCCACAATCAGCCATCTCCTTAATTCACTGACCCTTTCCCCTTCACGTTCATCTCCAATGTCTAAATTCAAACATCTCAGGAATTTCTTAATATCTGAGATGAAGTCAATCGATGCTAGCACTCCCATTGCATCACCTCCTTCCTGATTTGCCGACCTATTCCCCTGTCTTCCAGTTGGTCTGATCTTAATCCAATTTCAAAATTTACCTCAGCAGCTTTTCCTCATTACTGCCCCTCTACTGAGCGCACCCAGCTCCTCCCTGATGCTCACCTCCTCCTCTCTTGGCTTCCATCTCACTGAACCTCAGCTTCCACAACTTCCATTCGTGGTCTCCATGCTAACTGACATTAGAAATTATTCCCCGTCCTCAGGCACCAACTGTTTTCAAAGCTGCCTCAATGAACCCAGCTTCGGAAAGTCCACCCTGGACTCGGACATAATCTGACCCCTCTTCAACATTCCCTTTTTCTCTGAAGGCCTGAAATGTGTCATCATCTCCCAGCTCCATGCCCATCTCTCTCAAAGGTCTCTGAATCTCTTCCAGTACAGCTTTTCAAAATATCAAACCTAAACAAAGTCGCAGGTAATGTTCTCTGAGACTGTGGCCGTTGTGAACAGCATACAAGGCTACAATCCATGTGCTGGAAAACGGGATTACAATAGATAGTTGCTTGATGGCCGGTCCAACACAATGGGCTGAAGGGTCTCTTCTTGTGCTCTATGACTGCTAGAATTATTTTCAATCTCTTGTTCTTTGTTTTCCATTTTCAGTTGGTCTGCCATTCCTATGGTTTCAGAATTCCTGCCAACCAAAATTCATCTCCAGTAATGCCGTCTCCCTTCTCTCTCCCATGCTATCACCTGTATAGATCCCTAAAGATCCACCCCCTGCCCCACTTCTTCCTTATGTGCATGTTCCCCTTTGGCCATATAATCTGCAGACGTGTGGTCAGCTTTAATATGTGTATACACCGTTGACACTCAAGTTATACCTCTCCTTTAATTCAGTTTGTATCCAGCCTCATAATCTAAGGTGGATTTCAGGATTTTGAGTTTACAAGATTCCTACCAATCTTGTGCTACTTCACAAATGCCTGGCCATTCTCTCCCATCAGCCAGAGTTCCCATCAAGCTCAATTCTGACTTAACTCAATGCCCTGTAATTTGCATCAGCTCCAGGGTACTCATTTGTTTTTCAGCCTCCATTAACTTTACCAGTACCTTTGTCACACTGATCTTAAAAGCTTCCATGCTCTTTAACCTATAATTACAATAGTGCAAAGTATTTGTGGTTTCGCTTCAACAGGAAAATAAGTTTGGAAAATATCTGTAGTGTTTTTTGACAGTCATGAGGTACACTTCCCACTGACCTCCTCCTATGTTTCCGTTTATGGGGCAAAAGCAGGATTAGGCTATTGAATTGGATGATCAGCCATGATCGCAACGAATGGTGGAGCAGGCTCAAAGGGCCGAACGGCCTCCTCCTGCTCCTATGTTTCGATTGACCATTGTAGTTTTGCCACCCATTGTAGAAACTACCCAATTATTCTTTACACGAGAAGCAAGTTTCCTTTGCATGTGGCTTCCCAGCTGGGAGACTGGAATTGCGGAATCAGGTCTTATGGTGTAAAAGTTATAAGCAGTTGAAAAGTGTCCAATTCATGATCTACTAACAAACAGCACCAGCTTAATAGTGCACGTTATATAACTCAGTTAATTTGATACCAAATAGTGACAAGACGTGAAACATTTGTCTATAAATAGATGGCATTGCAAGGCAGTATTGCTTGAAAAACAAATGATGAACTGTGAGTATCTCATTTCTTTCCAACAGTAGCTAACATTCTAATTCAAAGGGGTTTTGGAATAAAGTGGAGACCTTATGTACTTTCAGTCATTATCACAGAAGGAAGGAACTATATGAAAATGATGTGTCATTTTCTGAAGACATCTGAAATTTAGTTTCAACTTGCCTGCAGTTTGCATCACATGAATAACAAGAGACACATTCTTCTACATTAAAGTATGACCACTAAAATATATATTTTTTTGTTTTAATTAAGGGGAAATTTAACATGGCCAATCTACCTGGCCAGCACTAAAATATTTTCAATGTCAGCCTAGGTGTAAGTACTCACCAAGACATTGTAATTGAAAGTGACTGACAGGCGGTGACTTTCCACGCATTCTCTTTTTATACTGCTTCGCTCCACTTCACTCTGCAGTCATAGGGATCAATTTTAACTTGTTTCACCTATGTTAGAAAGGCAATAACAGACTCACGGTAGCACAAATGGATAGGCCAGGGTCCCAGGTTCGATTCCCCGCTGGGTCACTGTCTGTGCGGAGTCTGCACGTTCTCCCCGTGTCTGCGTGGGTTTCCTCCGGGTGCTCCAGTTTCCTCCCACAGTCCAAAGACATGCAGATTAGGTGGATTGGCCATGATAAATTGCCCTCAGAGGCCAAAAAAGGTTAGGAGGGGTTATTGGGTTACGGGGATAGGGTGGAAGTGAGGGCTTAAGTGGGTCGTGTAGATTCGATGGGCCGAATGGCCTACTTCTGCACTGTATGTTCTATGTTCAAGAGTTCTTATACCCCAAAGACTGCCACTCTCGGGCATGGCTCCACCCTCAACCCCACCACTTTGACATTGCCTCGAAGAAGGCTGTCTAGTACCCAGCAAGTCTGGAGCAAGATCAGAACATGTGGGCGTGTTGGTCGGGCCTCCATGGCACCTTTCACATATGTCATCCATCTCCGGGAAGAACCTGGTCATTCAGGTTCTGGTCAAGGGGCTCTATGTACCCTTGGTTGAGCCTTGCGCATGTGAAGGTGGTGTTGACCGTGTGCAGTGCTTCACTCCAGAATCTCCACCCTATTTCAAACCCCAGGTCTTCCACCCATTTTACATTTGTCTCGTCCAGTTGGGTGTTGGCCCCCCTTACCAGTCGTCCGTACGTGTCGCAACAGCTCCCTTTGCCTAAAATGTCTGTGTCCAGCAATTCCTCTAGTAGTGACTGTCGTGGTGGTTGTGGGTACATCCTTGTTTCTTTTCGCAGAAAGTTTTTAAGCTGTAGGTACCTACATTTTTTTTCAAAGAAAGGGGGATGTGACATTATGTAGAATGCCTAGAATATGTAATATCATAATTGACCACTAGATGGAGCTTGCTTGATGGCCTTTACCTTATCCTCTACCGATGTGAACCTTTTTAATCCACTCAGTAGCTAAAGTAGGTCACTTCATTTGCTTGAGAACCACATTTTCCTTCTTCAGATGTATCCCAGTTCTCGAGAATCTCCTTCTAGGTTTGCCAGGTGCTCTTATTCTGAAGTGCCCGTGATCAGGACGTCATCCAAGTACATTGCCACTTTGGTAACTCTTGTTCTCCATAATGCATTGAATTATGGCACATGCTGATGAGACTCAGAAGGGCAAGTGAGTGCACTCATAAAGTGCCTAGTGCCTGTTAATTGTTTGTTTTTTTAAGTAATTTTTATTGAAAAATTTTGAATTTATACAACATAATAAACCATCATAAAATACCAAAAATAACAATAATATTAGCAATCATAAACATTCGCCCCACCTCCATGAACAACACAGCATATTAACAACAATGCAAATTAACACAATATTCAGTTACATAATAGAAACTACAATAAGGAACACTCCCCCTTATCCCCCCTCCCCGGGTTGCTGCTGCTATTGACTAAGATACCTATCTTTGAGCCAGGAAGTCCAGAAAAGGCTGTCATCATTTATAGAACCCTTGTATTGATCCTCCCAGGGCAAATTTGACCCTTTCCAATTTTATAAATCCCGCCATGTCACTGATCCAGGTCTCCACACTTGGGGGCCTCGCAGCCTTCCACTGTAGCAAGATCCTTCGTCGGGCTACTAGGGACGTGAAGGCCAGGACACTGGCCTCTTTCGCCTCCTGCACTCCCGGCTCTACCGCAACTCCAAAAATCGCGAGTCCCCACCCTGGTTTGACCCTGGATCCAACCACCCTCGACACCATCCCCGCCACCCCCTTCCAGAATTCTTCCAGTGCTGGACATGCCCAGAACATATGGGCGTGGTTCGCTGGACTCCCCGAACATCTGATGCACCTGTCCTCACCCCCAAAGAACCTACTCATCCTAGTCCCGGACATGTGGGCCCGGTGCAGCACCTTAAATTGGATGAGACTAAGCCTCGCACATGAGGAGGAAGAGTTGACTCTCTCCAAGGCATCCGCCCAAGTCCCGTCCTCTATCCCATTTAGCCTTCAGCTCCTCCACTGACGACTCCTCCACCTCCTGCATTACCTTATAGATGTCAGACACCTTCCCCTCTCCTACCCATAGCCCCGAAAGCACTCTGTCCATCGTCCCCTGCGAGGGCAGCAAAGGGAATCCCTCTACCTGTCGCCTAGCAAACGCCATTACCTGCAAGTATCTGAACATATTCCCTTGGGGGAGCCCAAATTTATCTTCCAGTTCCCCCAGGCCCGCAAACCTCCCGCCAATAAACAGGTCCCTCAATTTACTGATGCCCACCCTTTGCCACCCCCTAAATCCCCCATCCCTGTTCCCTGGGATGAACCGATGATTGCCACCCAATGGAGTCTCCATCGAGCCCCCTGTTTCCCCCCCTATGCCGTCTCCACTGTCCCCAGATTCTTAGGGTCGCTGCCACCACCGGGCTCGTGGTAAACCTCCTAGGGGAGAGCGGCAATGGCGCCGTTACCATGGCACCCAGGCTCGTACCTCTACATGATGCCATCTCCATTCTTTTCCACGCCGCCCCTCCCCCCTCCATCACCCATTTATGCACCATTGACACATTGGCCGCCCAATAGTACCCCAAAAGGTTGGGCAGTGCCAGCCGCCTCTATCCCTCCCTCGCTCCAGGAACACCCTCTTCACTCTCGGAGTCCCATGTGCCCACACAAAGCTCAAAATACTGCTAGTCACTCTCCTAAAGAAGGTCCTGGGGATAAAGATGGGCAGGAACTGAAAGAGGAACAAGAACCTCGGAAGCACCGTCATTTTGACGGACTGCACCCTCCCCGCCAACGACAATGGCAGCATGTCCCACCTCTTAAACTCCTCCTCCATCTGATCTACAAGTCTGGTGAAATTATGTTTGTGAAGAGTCCCCCAGTCCCTGGCCACCTGCACCCCCAGGTACCTAAAGCTCTCCCCTGCCCGTCTAAGCGGGAGCCTACCAATTCCTTCCTCCTGGTCTCCAGGGTGCACCACAAACATAAGAACATAAGAACATAAGAACATAAGAACTAGGAGCAGGAGTAGGCCATCTGGCCCCTCGAGCCTGCTCCGCCATTCAATTAGATCATGGCTGATCTTTTGTGGACTCAGCTCCACTTTCCGGCCCGAACACCATAACCCTTAATCCCTTTATTCCTCAAAAAACTATCTATCTTTACCTTAAAAACATGTAATGAAGGAGCCTCAACTGCTTCACTGGGCAAGGAATTCCATAGATTCACAACCCTTTGGGTGAAGAAGTTCCTCCTAAACTCAGTCCTAAATCTACTTCCCCTTATTTTGAGGCTATGCCCCCTAGTTCTGCTGTCACCCGCCAGTGGAAACAACCTGCCCGCATCTATCCTATCTATTCCCTTCATAATTTTAAATGTTTCTATAAGATCCCCCCTCATCCTTCTAAATTCCAACGAGTACAGTCCCAGTCTACTCAACCTCTCCTCATAATCCAACCCCTTCAACTCTGGGATTAACCTAGTGAATCTCCTCTGCACACCCTCCAGTGCCAGTACGTCCTTTCTCAAGTAAGGAGACCAAAACTGAACACAATACTCCAGGTGTGGCCGCACTAACACCTTATACAGTTGCAACATAACCTCCCTAGTCTTAAACTCCATCCCTCTAGCAATGAAGGACAAAATTCCATTTGCCTTCTTAATCACCTGTTGCACTTGTAAACCAACCTTCTGTGACTCATGCACTAGCACACCCAAGTCTCTCTGAACAGCGGCATGCTTTAATATTTTATCGTTTAAATAATAATCCCGTTTGCTGTTATTCCTACCAAAATGGATAACCTCACATTTGTCAACATTGTATTCCATCTGCCAGACCCGAGCCCATTCACTTAACCTATCCAAATCCCTCTGCAGACTTCCAGTATCCTCTGCACTTTTCGCTTTACCACTCATCTTAGTGTCATCTGCAAACTTGGACACATTGCCCTTGGTCCCCAACTCCAAATCATCAATGTAAATTGTGAACAATTGTGGGCCCAACACGGATCCCTGAGGGACACCACTAGCTACTGATTGCCAACCAGAGAAACACCCATTTATCCCAACTCTTTGCTTTCTATTAATTAACCAATCCTCTATCCATGCTACTACTTTACCCTTAATGCCATGCATCTTTATCTTATGCACCAACCTTTTGTGTGGCACCTTGTCAAAGGCTTTCTGGAAATCCAGATATACCACATCCATCGGCTCCCCGTTATCTACTGCACTGGTAATGTCCTCAAAAAATTCCACTAAATTAGTTAGGCATGACCTGCCTTTAACGAACCCATGCTGCGTCTGCCCAATGGGACAATTTCTATCCAGATGCCTCGCAATTTCCTCCTTGATGATAGATTCCAGCATCTTCCCTATTACCGAAGTTAAACTCACTGGCCTATAATTTCCTGCTTTCTGCCTACCTCCTTTTTTAAACAGTGGCGTCACGTTTGCTAATTTCCAATCCACCGGGACCACCCCAGAGTCTAGTGAATTCCGGTAAATTATCACTAGTGCATCTGCAATTTCCCTAGCCATCTCTTTTAGCACTCTGGGATGCATTCCATCAGGGCCAGGAGACTTGTCTACCTTTAGCCCCATTAGCTTGCCCATCACTCCCTCCTTAGTGATAACAATCCTCTCAAGGTCCTCACCTGTCATAGCCTCATTTCTATCAGTCGCTGGCATGTTATTTGTGTCTTCCACTGTGAAGACCGACCCAAAAAACCTGTTCAGTTCCTCAGCCATTTCCTCATTTCCCATTATTAAAACTCCCTTCTCATCCTCTAAAGGACCAATATTTACCTTAGCCACTCTTTTTTGTCTTATATATTTGTAAAAACTTTTACTGTCTGTTTTTATATTCTGAGCAAGTTTACTCTCATACTCTATCTTACTCTTCTTTATAGCTTTTTTAGTAGCTTTCTGTTGCCCACTAAAGATTTCCCAGTCCTCTAATCTCCCAGCAATCTTTGCCACTTTATATGCTTTTTCCTTCAATTTGATACTCTCCCTTATTTCCTTAGATATCCACGGTCGATTTTCCCTCTTTCTTCCGTCCTTCCTTTTTGTTGGTATAAACCTTTGCTGAGCACTGTGAAAAATCGCTTGGAAGGTTCTCCACTGTTCCTCAACTGTTCCACCATAAAGTCTTAGCTCCCAGTCTACCTTAGCTAGTTCTTCTCTCATCCCCTTGTAATCTCCTTTGTTTAAACACAAAACACTAGTATTTGATTTTACTTTCTCACCCTCCATCTGTATTTTAAATTCCACCATATTGTGATCGATCCTTCCGAGAGGATCCCTAACTATGAGATCATGAATCAATCCTGTCTCATTACACAGGACAAGATCTAGGACCGCTTGTTCCCTCGTAGGTTCCATTACATACTGTTCTAGGAAACTATCGCGGATACATTCTATAAACTCCTCCTCACGGTTGCCTTGACCGACCTGGTTAAACCAATCGACATGTAGATTAAAATCCCCCATGATAACTGCTGTACCATTTCTACATGCATCAGTTATTTCTTTGTTTATTGCCTGCCCCACCATATCGTCACTATTTGGTGGCCGATAGACTACTCCTATCAGTGACTTTTTCGCCTTACTATTCCTGATTTCCACCCAAATGGATTCAACCTTATCCTCCATAGCACCGATGTCATCCCTTACTATTGCCCGGATGTCATCCTTAAATAACAGAGCAACACCACCTCCCTTACCATCCACTCTGTCCTTCCGAATAGTTTGATACCCTCGGATATTTAACTCCCAGTCGTGACCATCCTTTAACCATGTTTCAGTAATGGCCACTAAATCATAGTCATTTACGATGATTTGTGCCACCAACTCATTTACTTTATTCCGAATACTACGAGCATTCAGGTAAAGTACACTTATGTTGGTTTTTTTACCTCTGTTTTGAATCTTAACATCTCCAGTTTTATTCCTTTTGTTATTATTGGGCCTATTCACTGTGCTCCCCTCAGTCACTGTACCTTGTACTGTCGCCCTTATGGATTTCTGACTATGTCTTCTCTGCCTTGCACTTTTCCCCTTACTTCCTTTTGTTTCTGTCCCTGTTTTACTACCTTCCAACTTCCAGCATTGGTTCCCATCCCCCTGCCACATTAGTTTAAACCCTCCCCAACAGCTCTAGAAAACGCCCCCCCCTAGGACATCGGTTCCAGTCCTGCCCAAGTGCAGACCGTCCGGTTTGTACTGGTCCCACCTCCCCCAGAACCGATCCCAATGCCCCAGGAATTTGAATCCCTCCCTCTTGCACCATCTCTCGAGCCACGCATTCATCCTATCTATCCTGACATTCCTACTCTGACTAGCTCGTGGCACTGGTAGCAATCCTGAGATTACTACCTTTGAGGTCCTACTTTTTAGTTTAACTCCTAACTCCCTGAATTCCGCTTGTAGGACCTCATCCCGTTTTTTACCTATATCGTTGGTGCCTATGTGCACCACGACAGCTGGCTGTTCACCCTCCCCCCCCAGAATGTCCTGCAGCCACTCCGAGACATCCTTGACCCTTGCACCAGGGAGGCAACATACCATCCTGGAGTCTCGATTGCGTCCACAGAACCGCCTGTCTATTCCCCTTACGATCGAGTCCCCTATCACTATAGCCCTGCCATTTTTCTTCCTGCCCTGCTGTGCAGCAGAGCCAGCCACGGTGCCATGAACCTGGCTGCTGCTGCCTTCCCCTGGTGAGCCATCTCCCTCAACAGTATCCAAAGCGGTATATCTGTTTTGCAGGGAGATGACCGCAGGGGACACCTGCACTGCACACAAACACCTCACTCTTGCCTAAATTTAGTTTATAACCTGAAATACTTGGCCTCCTCCACTCTCGGAATCAGTCCCCTACTCACCACGAAGAAGTCTATCCGAGAATAGACCCTATGTACGTGGGAGAAGAAAGAGTACTCCCGTGCCCTCGGCCTCACAAACCTCCATGGATCCACCCCACCCATCTGGTCCATAAACCCTCTCAGTACCTTGGCCGCCGCCGGCCTCCTACCCGTCCTAGAGCTGGACCGATCCAGTGAAGGATCCAACACCGTATTAAAGTCCTCCCCCCCCCCCATAATCAGACCTCCCGCCTCTAGATCCGGGATCCGTCCCAACATACGCCTCATAAAGCCCGCATCGTCCCAATTTGGGGCATACACACTAGCCAGTACCACCTTCTCTCCTTGTAGCCTGCCCCTAACCATCACATACCTACCCCCCTTGTCCGCCACCACCTCCGATGCCTCAAACGACACATTTTTCCCCACCAGAATCGCCACTCCCCGGTTCTTTACATCCAACCCAGAGTGGAAAACCTGCCCCACCCACCCCTTCCTCAGGCGGACCTGGTCCGCCACCCTCAGGTGGGTCTCCTGAAGCATTGCCACATCCGCCTTTAGCCCCTTCAGATGAGCAAGTACCCTCGACCGCTTCACCGGCCCATTCAATCCTCTCGCATTTCAGGTGACCAACCGGATCAGAGGGCGTCCCGCCCCCCCCCCCCTCCCCCGTCGACTAGCCATAGCCCGTCGACTACCCGCCCCAGGCCAGCACCCCCTGCCCGACCCAGTCCCGACAGCGACAACACCTCACCTCTGTCCCCCCGGCCCCCACCAGCTCCTTCCTGACCCTGCCAGCAGCAACCCGGTACTCTCCTTTCCCCCCCCTCCCTCCCCCCCCCCCCCCCCCCCCCCAGGCTAGGAACCCTCCTAGCCGCGAACCATCCTCCATTGTACTTCCGTGGGTCAGCTAACTTCTGCTGACCCCGGAAACTCCCGCCAATAACCCGACCCCTCCCGAAGTGGGATCATCCCCCAATCTATCCCTCCTCCAGGCACCGCTCCAGCGCGGGGAAGAACCAGTTAAGGCCCCGCCTCCCCCCGTCATCGTCTCCAACCCCAGCCCTGCAGCGCGGGAAACCAGAGGAAAGCCCGCGCTTTTGCACTGCCCCACCACACCCTTCTGACGCAGCTCCCAAATACCAGCCCCACTCCATACCCCCAACCCGACATAGAAGTGCCTGTTAATTGTAACACACTTCTGGCAAGGCTCGTCTAATTCAATGGTACAATTTAATGGAAAAAAAGCAAAGTCCTATTTTGGGCATGTTTAGCACCGAGAATGATCCCACAATTAAACGTGATGTTGCTTCTTTTTTGGGCCGGAAAATGCCCTGCCGAGGCTGTACTTTGACTCATTTCCTGCACTGATGAGCTTTGGCGGGAGGGGGGGTTGGGGTTGAGAGATCAGGGTGCCAATTCTCGACACCCTACCACAGCCTCCGGACACCTCCCGCCAACACACCAACTTACTAATTAGGGACTTCTCGAGGTCCGGCACCTCCTCCCATAAGGGCAGGGCACCTCTGGGCCTAGTCCCTGGCATGGACAAGATGCCACCTGGGCACCTTGGCACTGCCAGCCTGTCATGCAAACAGTGCCCCTGCTAGTCTACCTAGGTGGCACTTCCAGAGTGCCAGGCTGGCAGTGCCAAGTTGCCAGGACAGCATGGGAGTGCTAGGGTACCACCTTGTCCAGAGCCCAACCATCCGGGGGCCCCCGATTGTCATGGAGACCACCCAAGCGCCATCAGGTCTGGTCCACGATTATGGAAACCAATGCCAAACGGCACCACAGGGAGTTCTCCTAGGTGAGGCCGTTTAATCCCGCCCCTTGGATAATTCCAGCCTAGGCATATACAAGTGAGGCTAACTAGTCACTTGAATATGCAAATCTGGATCATAAACAGTGAGGGCCAGATTCAGAGTATGACGTCCCGCGAGATCTCATTAGATCTCGCAAAGCATAACGGGCATCCTAAATCTCCCGAGAGACCTCCCGCACGATTTACCAGCCTCATCTTGTCACCGCGGGGTATCAATTTATCTTGGAAACCTGATTGACCATTAGCTTATATTCTCCACAGAGGTGGAGCGATTTGTCTAGCTTTAGGAGAGGTACAACAGGCACAGCTCACTCTGCACTACCAACCTGGAAGGAGCAAGGGTGCTGGGTACCAGGGTGGCACTGCGAAGGCTCAGGGGCTGAGGGGGGACATCCCAATGAAACGAGGATGTAGGAGGATTATGAAGGGTGAGGGGTGCAGGGCAGATAAGTAGGGGAGGTTGGGGGGTGTTGGGTGGGAGTCCTAGAAGGGGGGAGACTCACTTGCAGGGGGTGTAGGGTCATGCACCTGTGTGTAGGGGTATGAAATTGCCCATGGGTAGGGAGTGTGGGGGACCCACCATCTCATGTAGAGATCGGGGCACTCTATCAAAATGGCCTGATCACTGACTTCAGCTCCCCAGTACTGAAACAAATTCGAAGTGTGGGTGAAACCGGAGAGAAACTCCCCAGTGACTAAGGGCGTGATCGAAAGGCCACGCTGCACCCGAAAAGCAGCCCAGCGCAGCGCAGTGTGGCCATTGAAAGATGGGAGGCCCTTCCCCAGGATTTACCTGGCTCGCAACGCCTCGCGAGATTCAACACAATATCGCAAGACGTTGTGAATTCCGCCCACAAGCGGGTTCGCTTTTTAGCAAATCTGCATATTAGATTGAGGCAGTAAGACTGACTCTAATGTGCAGATTCCCGAGGTACCTGAGGCATTGGGATTCATCCCCTTTGCCTCAGAGACCTCGAGGGAGGGCCATTCAGCAATGGTCCTCACAAATGGGGACTAGTCAGAACGGCAGAATTGGAAGATCCCACTGCTGCTGTCACCTGAGCACCCTGGTAGTGCTATCTTTGCACCCTGGTAGTGCTGGCCTGGCAGCCACCTGGGTGCCAAGCTGGCATTTTCTGCACACGTACGATCAGGCCATGGTTGCCCGGCATGGGTGTTTGGGGGGGTTCGGGGACCCTCCTATACTGCATTCAGACTGCGGTGGGGGAGGAGGTCGGGGCTAGTTTTGGAGATCAGAACGCCACGATCTCTCGCTACAATGGGGAGTTCCGGTGAGTGGAGCTCCAAACTCTACAAAACAGGGCTATGTTCAGTCTCGGCTGCAAGTTCCCCGTTCAGGCCTCTTGTACAACACGAGTCATGTTGAATAGCCATGTGTTTCTTGGCACTGTGAGCTAAACGCGCCCACTAGGGGACTTTGTTCCCTTTTGGGAGAATCGCGCCCTAAGTGTCGTTGAATAGCGGTGGGTAACTCGTCGGCAGGGTCGGTGAGAAATTCCCTGAAAAACCCGCCACAGATGAATTTCGGAGTATTTCTGGAGAATCGCGCCCAGAGTAATCGAAGGTCAGGAAATATGAAAGAGTAGCCAATTCAGACACTGCCAATTGTGTTTACAATGGGTTCAGTTGGAAGCAAATGGCCGAGTGAACCAGGTAACCACAAAAGCATTTGGAAAGTTGACTCTCTCCAAAATCTGAAGGAAGGAAGGGGATTGATTCAACCGCACCATGTGTCAGGATGAGGCTGTGTAAGTTCTGAACTTTCATGGAATCGCAAAGATCTTACAGCACAGAAGGAGCCCACTCGGCCCATCCCATCTGTGTCAGAACATTAATCACCTCCAGAGACTAAAGGCATTTAATGTACTGGCTATTCAAATTCACCAGCTCACAAAGAAATGTATGTAATCTCACCAATTTATAACCTCAGACTCTGGTTACCACTATAAATAAGTACTTGGCATCCATTAGTGTAGATTTACAGTGATGCACTAAATTACGTCTGCAACCTTTGTATCTTGTTGGTTTAGTAATTCTGTCCAGTATTTATCTGCTACTCCCTGGCACGCTATGTCAGATGATACTGAGGCATGTCTATTGAGTGTTGTCTACACAACTTTAATTTACGGTGTGATTAGTAATCAATTGATAAATGTTTAGTACATGATGTGTGGCCAGGCTTCTTCCTAAATGGTCTGAGGGTAATCTAATTGAAAGTTGGTAAATTAAAATCATTTTCATCTGAACTGGCTAATATAAGACCGTTTGGAGAGTTCAGTCAGGGGTCATTCATTCACAGACCTAGACTGAGAGGTTCCTTAGTTCGAGTTAAAGGAGGGAATGAGGGAATTGTCTGGTCCATCAGCATACTACCAAAGATTTCTTACAATCATATTGTTAATCTTTATTTCAGCAGTTAGCCAACATTATAGAGAGTAATCAAAAGATTCATATTTAGTTTGTTGCACTTGTTCCGTGTTAAATCGAAATCACTCCACAGAGAACATACAGTGCAGAAGGAGGCCATTCGGCCCATCGAGTCTGCACCGACCCACTTAAGCCCTCACTTCCACCCTATCCCCATAACCCAGTAACCCCTCCTAACCTTTTTCGACACGAAGGACAATTTATCATGGCCAATCCACCTAACCTGCACGTCTTTGGACTGTTGGAGGAAACCGGAGCACCCGGAGGAAACCCACGCAGACACGGGGAGAACGTGCAGACTCCGCAGACAGTGACCCAGCAGGGAATCGAATCTGGGACCCTGGCACTGTGAAGCCACAGTGCTAGCCACTTGTGCTACCGTGCTGCCTGATAACCCCGTTGGGGATTTAGTGAATCTCAGTTCCTGGAACAAATCATTCATCGCCCACTCCAAACTATAGCTGTTTTGGCTGTAGGTGGATGTTTTGCTCTAATACCTGTGACAAAACAAACTTTTTGCATGATTTATTTTATGTTTTTAAATTAAGGTTTCTAAGCAAATATAATTGGTGATATAGCATGATCATCGTCTTCCCTCTCTGCTTTCAACCCTGGAAAGATGTCTCACAAAATGTTCTCTCAGATGGCAATGACCCACTTAAACCAATGTACCCAATTTTTTTTATTCATGAGACATGAGCATCGCTGGCAAAGTCCATTCCTAATTTCCCTTGAGAAACTGATGGTGAGACACAGTGCCATTAAGAAGAGGTTCCTATTATTTGTTCATGGGATCTGGGCATCATTGGCTGGGCCAGCATTTATTGCCCATCTCATCTCTGAGGGCATTTAATAGTCAATCACATCACGTGCAGGCCAGACAAGGTAATGATGACAGATTTCCTACCCTAAAGGTCATTAGTGAACTAGATGGATTTTTATAACAATCGTCAATAGACTTTAATTCCAGATTTTTTATTAGAGTTCAAATTTCACCACCAGCCATGGTGGGATTCGAACCCAGGTTCCAAGAACATTACCCTGGGTCTCTGGATTCTAGTCTAGTGATAATGTCACAACGCCACTGCCTCCCCTATATGACAGTAGCAGTGAAAGCACAGCAATATAGTCCCACAAGGAGTGTGGTTTGGAAGGGAGTTTACAGGCGGCAGTGTTCCCATTTCTGCTGCCTTTGTCCTTGCAGGTTGATAGGGATCGTGCATTTGGAAGGTGCTGTCGAAGGAGGCTTGCCGAGTTGCCTCAGTGCCTCTTGTAGATGGTACACAAACCATCCGAGTTCAATTGTTTTTTCTTGGATAGACACAAGAAGAAAATTGACAATGTGAGATTTAACTTGACGACGTGGAAAATATAATCCATCAGATTCACTGGCTACAAATTAAAGTCAATAGCGATCAAGGAGAGACTCGGGACAGGCAATCTGGATGGTGTGCTTGAAGACCAATAGGTTGCCAATGCAATACTGCAAAAAGTGAGAAAGACATAAAGTAGGTAACTACAGACCAGTCATTGTGGCTGGGGTATTACAGCAGTGGCAGGGATTTCTGTCACCACCACCAAAAGCAGGATGTGACACTGCTTCAGCAATGGCAGGATCTAGAGCCACATTTTACAGGAAGCAACCAATTAAGTGGCTGGTGCCAGCACTGCTGTCCAATTAAGGAGGTGGCCTGTCCCCACCTGTTCAGAAGCATCACAATGGACAACAGTGATGGGCATGAGCCCTCAAAGTAGGTATGTTCAGTCTGGGATAACCTGGACCAGTCAGGCAGGCCCTAGTGGCAGGGGTGAAGGGAGGGTGTTGCTGAGGGCATGTGGTGCCAAAGCCATGGGGGTAACCATTGGTGTCAGGGCATCCCATTGCAGGTCAAAGTGTGCCCAGAAAGGAAGCTCCCCCAGACCCTTCTGGGAGACATCAGGTTTTACCGAGCATTTTCTGTACGCAGCACAGGGTACCCGCATGCCAGTGGAGATGGAAAAAGGCACTTAATTGGCCACTGAAGTGGTTTAATTGGGCTCTGGGGCAGGTGAGCCACATTTCTTGCCGGCAACAAAATGGTATGGTGGCATGAAGGTTTTTGCATGCCACCCGATGCCTTGCAATGCCATTTTGCCAAAATTTCTACCTCTGACCCCATTCTCAATGGGCACTAATAAACCCAGCCGATGACGTCAATAGCCTTATTCTATGGAAGATTATTCTATGGAATAAAATTAATACTCAAACAGGAAGACATGGTCCTGAATTTTTTGGATGTTGGGGGGCTCGATGTCCACTATCCGGATAGTCGGTGGGAACACATCCCAACGGCTCTGATAGGCCTGCTACATTTTATGCCCCAAGAGGTGTTGATTGGCAGAAGGAGAGATAAAGTCCTGCCTTGGAGAGTTACCATCCAATCTGACTGGCCAGACTTCCAGGCACAGTGCTGCAGTGGCTGGAAGAGGCACTGCATTAACGTGCCTGGGGATAAGTGTCAGGACATGGAGGCCAGGTAAGTGGTAGGGTTTCAGGTGAAGGTAAAGGAAACCTGTGGGGATCGTGAAGAGGGGCCATTAGGTCCTGGGGGATAGGACAGGGGGAGGGAGTTGTGGAGGTCTGGAGGTCTCTGGGTTTTTATTGGGAGGGTGTCCACCATCATGTGGGACTTCCGATGGAGGCACTCCCCACTTTCCTGACCGAGAATGTAATTTTTAAAACATTTTTATTCTGCAATTCCCCAGATCTGTCATCCGCCTTCCAGCGTACAAATTAAATTTGGGTAGGACAAGGTCCTTAAGTGGCCACTTAAGGGCCTTAATTTGGGCAAAGGTAGTCCACCCCACCGAGCCCTTGCCAGTCCCACTGTAACATTGCTTCCAGGGTGAGAAGAGGGAATCCCATCCAGACAACTTTATGCTCCCCCTCCCCAGCCCCCACCTCCCCCCAACACCTCAAAACCTCTGGGAGGCCGGGGGAGCATATTCTGTCCATGATTACTTTTGGATTAGGTTTGTGACCAACCGAAATGGGAAATGTTTATTCAGGATGGCACCGAGCACATCAAGAGACTTCACCAGGAACACACAGGGGAAAGTTGAGACATCGGAGGGCGCGCACAAACCCCTCCAAACATGTCACCTACCCTCCCAGGTACCAAATGCTCCTCATGTGGCATAGCCTGCAGGTTGCACATTGGATTTAGCAACTGTCTCAGAGTCCATTGAACCGGAGTGGAAGCAAGTCACCCACAATCGCAAGGGACTGGCGGAGAAGGAAATTCTTGGACCACTGACCCGGTTTGAAGCCAATGGAAACTAAAATTGAGGGAGACGTGTAACATGTGGCTGCATTGATATCCCTCGTTTTACAGTCAAAATAACTCTTGCAAAGCGCATTTCGGCCTCTAGGTGTCGCTTCAAATTCAGCCTGGGCTGACGAGATGAAAATCGCTGCTAGTGACTGTGAAGTGAGTTCAGTACATCCAGATGGAGTAGGAGACAAAGCACAGCACAAATCCCCCATAGACAAACAATAATGGGTTCGAAATTAAAGTTTCACTCAGAGGCCATTAGACACACTTACATGTTGCATTTTCCTATGTTTCTGTTACTGAGCAAAGTTATAATATTACAGTCGAGTGCAACTCCATATTCATCCCATGCAATATCTGACCTCAGATTAATGAATGATAACACTGGGTTCAAAAAACTCAAAATGATTACTTTGTCCAGCACTAATATCCATTCAGTTGAGGAGCACAGTGATTCACAATATCAAAAAGTAACTTATTCAAAAAAAAGGTAGAATAATATTGCCATGTAATTGTAAAAAGAAAGCTTGCAGCTGTAAAAAGAGTGAAGAAACAAGTGTAGAGAAATATTGTAATCATTGTCACCTCCATACCCCCTCCACCCTCCTTTCATGGGCATGGCCAGCCTTGAGTCCTGACCCTTGGCAGTGCCATCCTAGCAACTGGTCACCCTTACACTGCCACTCTGGCACTCTGTCAGTGCTCCTGTCAGCATTGCAGTGCCACCGGGCATCTTGGCAGTGCCAGGGTGGCAGTGCCAAGGTGCCCACATTCCTGGGGGAGGGTAAGTGGGCCACCTTGCCCTGTCCTTGACCACCCAGAGGCCTCGGATGGCCTGGAGGATGCACCAGGTGCCGTCCGGCCTGGTCCATGTTTGTGTGGCTGTGCAGGTTCCTGATCTTGATGTCTCACGGGTCTTGGGCTTCACCCGGCCTTTACCGGCCACACCGTGCTCCCGTTCAAGTGCGACGCAGATCACGCCCCTAGTTTTCTCTCCACCTTCCTACTAATTTAGGAAACGTCAGGCTAAGACGGGTTCTCAGCCTTCAGCCCATCAGCAATTCTGCCGGTGCTATCCTGTGCCAATTGTGTCTCCATGGACACTGTGGCTTGTTTCTTTAAGCCCCTCTTCAAAGTCTGTACCACCCGCTCAGCCAGGCTGTTTGAAGATAGATGGTATGGGGCAGTTCGAATGTGTTTTACTTCATTTACTTGCATGAACTGATAAAAGGAGCGCCATTATCAGTAATGAGCACCTCTGGGGTACCATGGACACTAAATAACTGGTGTAGCTTCTCAATGGTTTCCATGAAGTGGTGGACGGCATCCGGTAAATGTCCATCCTTTTTTGGTGGGTGTCAACGAGCAGCAAAAACACTGGGCCTAAGAAAGGTCGGCATTTAACCGTACTCACGCCAGCCTGGCCACCCTCTGGGGTGAAGAGAAACTGATGGTGGAAGCTTTTGATGCACCTGACATGCTTCAAATGTTTGATGTCGCCATCAAACTCCAGCCACCACACATAACCTCTGGCAACCATCTTCATTTTGGACACTCCCGGGGGCCCATTGTGCGGGTCCTGCAATATGGCTTACCTGCCTTGACTCTGGACCAGTACACGGGCTCCTCACAGGGGAATGCCGTCCTCCACGCTAAGCTCTTGTTGCTTAGTCATGAAAACCCACAGCTCCTCAGGCAGGTTTCCCTGTTGTCCCCCATGCAGGACGACATGGCACAACATCACCAAGATCGTGTCCGCTCACGAATGTACGAGGCTGTGACTGGAAAGGTGTCCATAAAATCTAGTGCTAACAGGACTTTGGCTGCTTTTAGTGAGGATGGGGTGGCATGTCGGCAATGGGAGTCAGCTCAGGATATCCGAGCGTGCAATGTGTGCCCGGGCGATACTCAAAAGTATACTCATATGGCGCCAACAATAGTGCCCATCCCTGGCTGTAACTCAATGAATCCTGAATCATAACCTTGCAGTACGCTATCCATCAGATTTTATGGGGGAAGAAGATGGATAAAGTACGCATTTAACTGCTGCAAGAAATGCCCTGGTCTGATAACACTAGAGTTTTCTTGTCCCAAGCTGCCAGCTGAGTAATGGACTCTATTCGTCTGGTCCTATGAGGAAGGTGGAAGAAGACACTGTTCGGAGATGGAAAATTGAATGGGCGGGTCTATGCGAGTGAATTTGTCCAGCCTGTGTTCATCAGCCTGTGGTATTATCATAACTATCAGCATTACAATGTTTAATGTAATGTTGAGAGTAGCCATGAGAGGGACCTGCAGATACAACTATATAAGACAGTGATGCTAGACCTTAGGGGAGGAATATATGTAGGAGATAGCTAGTGAAGATCATAAGAGCAGATAGTGTGAGCAAGGTTAGATTATAGTTTACCAGTAGTGCGATTAGCAGTAGCTGAGTGCAGTTAGATGTTATTGATCAGTTCTGTATTCTTAAGGACTAAGTGTCGAATCCCAGTTTAGTAGTGTAAATAAAATCATAGCTTTGTTCAAGTTAAAAGCTATTCTACGCCAACCATCCTGAAATAAGCAACACAAAGAACACCACACAGCCCAGAAATAAAACTGGCTAAGAAACCATTTGGTGCTTTTGTACAACATTTTGCACAAAGAAAAACACAATGTCCAGTGTCCCCCATTCTCACCAGAAATTAATTCTGTGACAATGCCAAGGCTCTGATGAACAGTAATATGGGCCAGTTGATTGGGAACATCATGAACTCTTTAATTTATGACCAATCACTTGATGTTCTCAGATGCTCTGCGCTTTCTTTGTGATTTATGAATTAGTGACAGAGCTGTCTACCACGACGCTGACAGATCCAAACTTTGGCTGCAAGTAGGGAGACAGCTCAAGTCTGCGTAATGTTGTGAAAATAAAGCATTAAAAGGCAACAATCTTACATGACAAGGAGCAGGCAATCCGATTTCTGACTCCATTACCGACTGAACAAAGTTTACCCGCAGTCTGCAGCGTAACAACACACCCAAGATCTGTTTTACATTCCATGTCCACCTTATCTCCAGCACATTACTGTTTCTTAAGCAATGCATGTTCCAGCTGTGTCTGATGTGCCTCAGTTCGCAGATGCTGCTGTTGCTGTCTTTAAGTGTACGAACAGAAAGAGAAACATGCTTTACATTTGTGAAAGGATTGACATGGAAACCTGCCTTTTGACTGCTGTGATCGCCACAGGCCAGCACCATTTATCTTTCGCTGATGTGATTAAATAAGAAGCACAGTTCTCTCGGAGAGGAGAACACAAGAGGGAAATGGAAACATTATAGTATTTTCTCAGCAACATGTGAGAAATAGGTCATAATAATTCAAGATCTAAATACATCAATCGATAGACTTCCCCCTAACTAAATTAGTGCAGGGATTGGTGTAAGTGACCCAGCAACCAAATTGCCAAAATGTTTAATTTTACTGCAGATTTAATCAACCTTATCATGTTTACAGCTACATAAGGTGATAACATTTAACTGTAACTGCTAGTTGCTTCCATGCCAAACACATTGCTATGTGCTTAGTTTGTTTATTTGTCTATTTTATAGCAGGGAGGTCATTGATAATAGCTGCAGTTTAATATTATTCCAGCTTCCGTTATCTTTGCTGATATTACCCCTCTCGTTGCTTCTTTTTCTCCTTTTATTCTGCATTTGTATCTGATATCTGGTTTGAACAACTTGTACAAGTGCCTGACGGAGCTGTGGGTCCCTTACATTACTTAAAGAGGAAGCAATGGGGTTGCGGGGAAAGGACTGAAGCTCAAAACTAATCCGAAAAAAGAAAGGGAAGAGCCAGTTTCATGTTGGTTACGTGAAATCTCCATGCTGTGTAGCTTTAAAATTCACACACTATTTTCAAGTTGGAATTTCAGTACATTCCAAATGCCCCAACCACTCACTGCTACTGACAGCTATAGATAAGTCCTAACCCAGAAAGTTCATTATAATGTGGTCGCATTTTCTAACTCTAAAAGAGGAAAACGGGATTGGAATAAATGAGTGTTTGATGGCTGGGGCAGACACGGTGGACCAAAGGGCCACTTTCTGCTCTGTAAAGCTCTACGACTCTCTGATTTCTCTTTGCAAATTAAGAGTCGTCCATAACAAAGTGTATCACATTGTTTTGTACATGACTGTGATAAACTCTTCATGCCCGGTGGCATACTCTTATTTCAGCATCTCCATTTAATGACCCTCAGTGCTGTCTGTAGTTGTACACTTTTAACATTAGATGCCACTTCCGATCACTACACCCACACCGTCATGAACACACACCGAGGAAATTTCACAATTTACCAAACTATTGGGGCCACCTAATAGAGATCTTTAAGATTATAAAAGCTTCTGATAAAGTAG
Source organism: Scyliorhinus canicula (assembly GCF_902713615.1). Taxonomy (NCBI): domain Eukaryota; kingdom Metazoa; phylum Chordata; class Chondrichthyes; order Carcharhiniformes; family Scyliorhinidae; genus Scyliorhinus; species Scyliorhinus canicula. The sequence goes on along the minus strand of NC_052147.1, from coordinate 29,611,099 downwards.
GCTTAGAGTGCCTTTACTTGTGGAGAAGACTAATACTTGAGGTCCTTCCTCAATATAAGATGGTCACCAAGAACTCAAATGGGCAATTCAGAAGAAAATTCTTTGCCAGAGAGTAATGATATTTCATTGATCTTTGTAGGTGGCAGGACTTATTGAGGCAGTCGTCAGCAAAGCATATGGGATCTTGGGCTTCATAAATAGAAGCATGAGTGCAAACCATCAGAGCTGGTTCAGCTCAGTGGGCTAGACAGCTGGTTTGTGATGCAGAATAAGGCGCAGGTTCAATTCCCGTACCAGCTGAGAACTCTGAATTCTCCCTCTGTGTGCCCAAACAGGGGCCGGAATGTGGCGACGAGGGGATTTTCACAGTAATTTCATTGCAATGTTAATGTAAGCTTACTTGTGACAATAACAAAAAACAACAGGGAAGTAATGGTGAATCTTTGCAAAGTTCTGGTTCAGCCCCAACTTATTGCATCCAGTACTGGCCACCATGGGGACGTGAGGGTCATTGAGAGGGCGCAAAAGAGATTTACCAGAATAGTTCCAGGGGATGGGCGATTTTAGTTACAAGGTTAGGTTGGAAAAGCTGGGATTATTCTTCTTGGAGGAAGGGAGATTTGACAGAGGTGTACAAGACAAGGAAAAAATTACTCCCATTATCTGATGGTACAAGGATCAGGAAACAGATTTAAAGATTTTGGGCAAGAGAAACAGGGGAAATATGAGGAAGAACATTTTTTCAGCATGAATAGTAATGACCTGGAACCCATTACCCACGAAGGCGATGGAAGCAGAAAAAATCAATGATTTTAACAGGAATTTGGATGGGTACTTGAAGGAAATGAATGCAGGGTTACGGGGATCCAGTGGGGAAGTTGAGTGGATTGCTCTGCCAAGGGCCAACATAAGCTTGTTGGGCTAAATGGCCTCTTTCTGTGCCATTAATGACAGCAATGTGGAACTCACTATCTGAGGGAATAGTTGAGGTGAATAGGATAGATGCATTTTAAGGAAGGCTAGATAAACATAGGAGGAAGAAGTGAATAGAGAATATTGAGTTCATAGATGTAGAAGGATGGGAAGAGACTTGATTGGAGTATGAATGTCACATTGGACCTTTTGGGATATGTGGCCTGTTCCTGTTCTGCAAATCCTATATAATTCTCTGTAAGAATGTTCATTTTTCTAACTGGTGTTATGGGCCAGGATTTAGAGAACCCCAAAGTGTATCACGGAGTTCACCTGACCCAGAACTTTTAATAGATTGTGGTATGGGGAGCACATGGCCCACTCTACAGGTATGGTACAGCAGAAATTTAAAGAAATGTTCCCGTACCAGCCTCCCCGGGCAGGCGCCGGAATGTGGCGACTAGGGGCTTTTCACAGTAACTTCATTGAAGCCTACTCGTGACAATAAGCGATTTTCATTTTCAAATGAAAAAGTATTTTTAAAGCAAAACAATGTTTATTCTATGAACTCAAGTTAACCTTTTTAAAACATACAGTGAACATCTTAGCAACCATTAATTCAAATACAATCCCCAAAGAATACAACACTAAGTAAACCTTTAAGCTTTCCTTTTAACATCCATAAGACTTAAAACACCTTTTACCAGAAGCACATCAGGTTAAAGCCACTACTGTTATTAGTTTTAAATCACCAGGATCGATTTACAGTTTTTGGATTACAGAGAGAGACTCTAATACACCTTCTGGCTGTGACTGCAGCTATCCAGCTCTGAAAACGAAACTTAAACACACCCTGCAGCAAACAGCCTAAAACAAAAGTAAAAAGCTGACAGACAGCCCAGCTCCACCCACTCTCTGACATCACTGCAGTAATAAACATCCATTTCTTAAAGGTACTCTCACTACAGATACTTATATACACGCCCATTTATAAACGCCCATTTATAAACACCCATTTCTTAAAGGTACTCACATGACACTGGCAAAACATCAAAGCTATACACCATATCATTTAAAATGTCAATTGGCAGTATAATTCTTCGAAGTTATTCAAAATATGCCATGGAAACACTATCAATAATATTTAGATTGCAGAATATAACTTTTCTGAGGACACCTGACAGTATTAATAATTCTTTCAAAACAAGATGTAGAGAAAAATTTGTTTGAAAAGCATTAAGGCTACAGAATGAAAGGCTAAAATGATGTCTTCAAATACAAAGAACTCTACAGTTAAGAATTGACTAAACCTCTTCACCTCATAAAACTCAATTTATGGGCAATAATATCGACCGCCGTCAACACACTTTAATAAAACAGAATTACTGTGCTACGCATAGAGCTAGAACTTACAGGATGAAAGTTCCTTCTCTCAATGATCGCTGTAAGGGTCCTCACAATCTTGCCCCTCGTTTAATTTTCTGACTAAAATTGTTTATAATTCACCACTTAAGAGTAGAAGTTTTACTCTGCCAATTCATGGAATGATATGGAGATGCTGGCGTTGGACTGGGGTGAGCACAGTGAGAAGTCTTACAACACCAGGTTAAAGTCCAACAGGTTTGTTTCAAACACTAGCTTTTGGAGCACTGCTCCTTCCTCAGGTGAATGAGAAAACTGGACGTTGGGTATGGGCAATCTTTGAATGATATACATTGCAGGTAGTGCCGGTTAGCAGCTCAGCAGAACATTATCATTCAGCTTATCATTCAGAGTCTATAAAACTGGCTAGTGTTGGAGACAGATAATTGCAGCAAAATTCGGCTCCGCAGCGTCTGTGGTTTCAATGCTACAAGTACCCTTTCAGTATCAAAGTGGGGTCTGCGCTCTGTCTGCACACTTACACCTAACGTATTACCATGGGTGTTAGGATCCATAGGATTTCTACAGTGCAGGAGGCGGCATTTGGCCCATCAAGTCTGCACCGGCCCTCTGAAACAGCACTCCACTTAAACCCACTTCCCTGCATTATCCCCGCAACCCCAGCTAACCTGCACATCATTGGAAACTAAGGGGCAATTTAGCATGGCCAATCCACCTAACCTGCACATTCTTTGGATTGTGGGAGAAAACTGGAGCACCCGGAGGAAACCCACACAGACACAGGGAGAATGAGCAAACTCCACGGAGTCACCCAAGGCTGGAATCAAACCCTGGTCCCTGGCTCTGTGAGGAAGCAGGGCTAATCACCGTGCCATTGGAGCGTACACCAGAATTATGCAGAATATAAAGATCACGCCAGAGTCACTTTGATGTCAGTGCTGCCATTTTCAACCTCATCTCAAAAGAACAAAGAACAAGAAGGCATTATCTCTTCAGATAATGCCTTCTCCGAAATGCACATACAACTGAATGTGTTCATCTGCAAGAACACTCCACCAAAAAAGCTCTTGAAAGGGATCATCAACTCTTATTGGGTTATTGCTTATTGAGTTTAACTGGTTGCTGCTAAGTTTGTAAAAGCGCTGTGAGTTTTCTAGTGTTGTTTCGAGTTAGAAGCCTGCAGGGAGCAGTGTACATAACATATGATAAGGTCCTTGGCTCTGGCTTCAAGTGTTCAGCTCAGATCATGTGCTCTCCTTCACGGATGCTGTTACAATCCCCTAAACCTACAGCGGGAAAGGAAAACTGAGGAGAGGCAGCAGTCACACGGGTAAATGCTCAGGATCCTGGCTGCAGTCATTATTCCTTTTGTAATTCCTTCCTGGGATGTGGGCCATTTAAGTGCCACTCCACCCACCACCTTAAACATTCCCTCCCTTCATTACTGCCATCATGTGGTCGGAGGAAATACACTGCAGCAACTCACCAAGGCTTCCTTCATAGCTTCTCCCAAATTCATAACCGCTCCGTCAAAGAAAGAACAGAGGCAGCAGACACAGGGAGCACCTCCAGCAGCAAGTTTCCCTCCAATTCAGACACCTTCCTGACCTGGGATTCTATCACTCTTCCTTCACTGTTGCAGGGTAAATATCCTGGCACCCTCTCAATAACAGCGCTATCTACACCACACTGATGGTAGTGGTTCATCACAATCTTAAGGGCAATTAGGGATAGGCAATAAATGTTGGCATTGCCAGCAATGCTCACAACCCATGAATTAATTCATAAAGAAAATCACTATAAATGATGAACAGAGGGAATCGATTCCTTTGTTAAAACAGTGAATAGAGCTTTACTCTGCATATAACCTGACTTTAAAATCAGAGGGAATACAGCTATATTAAGTTTCAAAGGAGTAAGGCCAGGCTGGATGGTCTCTACTTAAAACAGATGCGTTAAGGGTGAGGATAGACACGTGGAATTGTGATATAGTAGCCATCACGGAGACGTGGTTGAGGGAGGAGCAGGATTGGCAATTTAACATCCTGGGATATAGAATCTTCAGCTGAGACAGAGGATAACCAGGCAAAGAGTAGGACCCATTAGAGACCCTAAGAGGGCAATCTGTGGATTGAGCCACAGGACATTGGTAGGGTGTTCAATAAATACTTCACATCTGTCTTCACCCAAGAGGATGACAATGTTGGTATGGAACTCAGGGAGAGAGACTGTGAGGTTCTTGAACAAATTGACAGGGAGGGTGGCAAGGTATTGGAGGTGTTGGCAGGTTCAAAAGTGGACAAATCTCCAGGTCCAGATGAATTGCATCCTAGGCTGCTGTGGGAGGCCAGGGAGAAAACTGCAGGGGCTCTGACCCAAATTTTTAATTCCTCTCTGACTATACGGGTGAGGTGCCAGAGGACTGGAGAACAGCTAATGTGGTTTCACTATTGAGGAAGGGCTGTAGATATAAGGTTGGGAACTACATACCAATGAGTCTCATGCCAATGGCAGGGAAACTATTGGAGAAAATTCTGAAGGTGACTTGGTGAGGCAAGGTTTGATCAAGGGGCATCAGCATGGCTTTGTCAGAGGGAGGTCATTTCCAACAAATTTGATGCCATTTTCTTTGGAGGTGACCAAGTGTGCAGATAAGGTAGTGCAGTTGATGTGGTTTATATGGATTTCAGCAAAGTCTTTGACAAGGTCCTCATGGGAGACTTATAAAGAAGGCAAAAGCACATGGATACAGAGTAACCCGATACAATGGATTTTAAATTGGCTTAGTTGTAAGAGATAGGGTGATGACAGATGGTTGCTTTAGTGACTGGCAGACAGTGCCCAGTGGTGTACCACAGGGATCTGTGCTGGGTCGCCTATTATTTGCCATTAATATATAACGGCACAGATGATCATGTGGAGAGGTGGAGGGGTGGGTGTAGGATCAGTAAGTTTTCAGATGACACAAAGATTGGCGGGTGGTTAACAGTGAGGTTGTGTGTCTTGGGTGACAGGAATATTTAGACGGGATGGTGAAATGGGCAGATAAGTGGCAGATGGAATTTTATCCTGAAATGTGTGAGGTGATACATTTTGGGAGGATAAATTTGACAAGGAAGTATTCAATGAATGGTCTGACACTGGATAGTTCCAAGGAGCAAATGGACAGGAGCGTTTGTCCATAGATCTCTGAAGGCAGATGGGTTGGTTAATACGGGGGTGGGATATGGGACACTTGCCGTTATCAATCGAGACATAGAAAAACGGGGAGGTCATATTGGAGTCGTATAGAACTTTGGTGAGGTCACAGCTGGAGTGCTGTGTGCAAGTCTGGTCATCACATTATAGGAAGGATGTAATTGCACTGGAAGGGGGTGGAGAGGCCTTTCACCAGGATGTTGCCTGGGATGGAACATTTTGGTTATGAAGAGAGGTTGGATAGCCTTGGATTGTTTTCATTGAAGCAGAGAAGACTGACAGGGAGCCTTGATCGAGGTGTACAAGATTATGAGGGGCATGGACAGGGTGGATAGTGAGCAGCTTGTCCCCCTTAGGTGAAGGGTCAGTCACGAGGAGACAAAGTTCAAGGTGAGGGGCAAAAGGTTTAGGGGGGCTATGAGGAAAAACTATTTTACCCAGAGAGTGCTGATGGTCTGGAATGCATGGCCTGGGAGGGTGGCAGAGACGGTTTCCCTCATATCCTTTAAAAAGTACCTGGATGAGCACTTGGCACGTCATAACATTCAAGGCTATGGGCCTTGGGTTGAGCTGGCAAATGGGTTGAGGTAGGCAGCTGAGGTGTTTCTCATGCAGACTCGATGGGCCGAAGGGCCTCTTCTGCACTGTATTTTCTGTGATTGTGATTCTACTTGATATGGGATGATGAAAGGAAAGCATTACTTACTGGATGAATAAATCTGATAAACAGGGGCTGGTTTAGCACACTGGGCTAACTCGCTGGCTTTTAAAGCAGACCAAGGCAGGCCAGCAGCACGGTTCAATTCCCGTTCCAGCCTCCCCGAACAAGCGCCGGAATGTGGCGACTAGGGGCTTTTCACAATAACTTCATTGAAGCCTACTCATGACAATAAGCAATTTTCATTTTCATGCTATTCTCAAATATCTTCCAGATGAATAGAAGCTAAAATTTACTCCTCTCAAGAACAAATGTTCGCGCAGTTTATGTACTATTGGAATTTGTTGCAGTATTTCCAGCAGATTATAAAATGGATGAGTGAGACATACCATACTGAGACACTGGAGTAGCATGTAAATTTGGCTGGAGAAATTATTTTCAAATTTCACAGTTATTAATTGCTGCAAAACACTTCAGGAGATGTGTGTACGGAGATGAGCTGAATTGAAAATAATCAAGGGTGGGTTAAAAGGAAGGAATGAAAACAAGAGGTCCCTGTCCATTTCAGGGAAGCAATTCAAACGATTCAGCCTGGAGTTTCCTATTGAGCCTGTCTTGTGGCAGTAAGTGAAGTGGAGGAATGTGGCATTCTCCTGCAAAACGTGCCGCAATAAAAGGCATCTTTGAAAAATTTACACTGGGGATGTGAGTGTCACTGGTAAAGTCAATATTTATTGTCCATGTCTTGTTGCTCTTCACAAGACATGTGCTACCGTACTTTAGGGCAGCACAGTAGCATAGTGGTTAGCACAGTTGTTTCACAGCTCCAGGGTCCCAGGTTCGATTCCTGGCTTGGGTCACTCTCTGTGCAGAGTCTGCACGTTCTCCCCGTGTCTGTGTGAATTTCCTCTGCATGGTCCGGTTTCTTCCCACAGTCCAAAGATGTGCAGGTTAGGTGGATTGGCCATGCTAAATTGCCCTTAGTGTCCAAGAAAAAACATGGTGAGTTAGGGTTACTGGATTACAGGGATAGGGTGGAGGCATGAGCTTAAGTAGAGTGCTCTTTGTAAGAGCCGGTGCAGACTCGATGGGCCGAATGGCCTCCTTCTGCATTGGAAATTCTATGATCTATGATCCAAAGTTTCTTCTTGAAGCACTATGGCCAATGGGCTAAAGGCATTTTAAGATATTTCTGTAAATGAGGAGAAAGCACTCTTCTGCCTTATGCTGCTCCCGACATTTGTAACTACAAAGAAATGATGTCAACAAGTGTAATTGCAGCTAGTTACAATTCATTAGCGCTCAATCTGCTTATGTGATTGTGACTGATGGAAGCGCGCAAGTAACTGTGCCTGGGCACAATTTCTGGAACTTGTATTACAATTCGTCTTCCACAACTCTTTCTTTTTTTGGTGAAATGTAAAACAGAAAATGTTGGAAAGTCTCAGCAGGCCGTGTTAAGGGTTGGAATTTAAAGCTCCCCCGGGTGCCTGGTTGGGAGGCAGGGGGAGGGCTGTATAATGATTTGATTTGATTTATTGTCACATGTACCGAAGTATAGTGGAAAGTATTTTTTCTGCGGCCGAGGGAACATACACAGTACGTACACAGTAAACCAAAAAAAAAGAATAACCGACAGAGTACACTGACAAATGGTACATCGACAAACAGTGATTGGTTACAGTGCAGAACAAGAGGCCAAACAAAGCAAATACATGAGCAAGAGCAGCATAGGGCATCGTGAATAGTAGGCGGAATTCTCCGCTCCCGGGGAAAATCGGGAGGGCCGTCGTGAACTCGGCCAAGTTTCATGACGGCCTCGGAAGCCTCTCCTCGCCCCCTATTCTCCCCTCCCGGCGGGGCTAGGAGTGGCGCTCCGTAACTCTCGGCTGCGGGGGCGTTGCGCCGAGAATGGCGCGGCCGGCGCGCCTAATGACGTCCGCCACGCATGCGCAGGTTGGCCGGCTCCAACCAGTGCATGCGCGGCTGACGTCACGGCGCTGACAGCTCGAACCCACGCATGCGCGGTGCCGTCTTTCCCCTCAGCCGCCCCGCAAGACGTGGCGGCTTGATCTTGCGGGGCGGCGGAGGGGAAATAGTGCGTCTGATTGATACGCCGGCCCGACAATCGGTGGGCACCGATCGCGGGCCTGTCCCCTCCCAAGCACAGTCGTGGTGCTCTTTCCCCACCAGGCCCCCTACAAGCCCCAAACGGGCATCTCTACACCCGTTTCACGACGGCAGCGACCAGGTGTGGTTGCCACCGTCGTGAAATGGTCGCGAACGGCAGGCCGCTCGGCCCATCCGGGTCGGAGAATCGGCAGTCGCCGTGAAAAACAGCGAGTGCCGATTCTTCCGGGCCGGGGGGGGGGGGGGGGGTAGAATCGCGGGGGGCGCGAGGGGAGCGTGAAATTTGTCGGGGGGGCCTCCCACGATTCTCCCACATGGCATGGGGAGCGGAGAATCGCGCCCAGTGTTCTTACAGTGAACAGATCAGTACGAGGGAGAGTCATTGAGGAGTCTTGTAGCTGTGGGGAAGAAGCTGTTCCTATGTCTGGATGTGCGGGTGTTCAGGCTTCTGTACCTTCTGCCTGATGGAAGGGTCTGGAAGAAGGCAATGCCTGGGTGGGAGGGGTCTCTGATAATGCTGTCTGCCTTCCTGAAGCAGAGGGAGGTGTAGACAGAATTACTGGGAGGATAGCAAGCTTGTGCGATGCATTGGGGTGAGTTCACCACACTGTGTAGTTTCTTGCGATCTTGGGCCGAGCAGTTGCCATACCAAGCTGTGATGCAGCCGGATAGGATGCTCTCTATCGCACATCTGTAGAAGTTTGTGAGAGTCGATTCAGAAATCCCGAATTTCTTTAGCTTCCATAGGAAGTAGAGACGTTGTTGGGCTTTCTTGACTGTTGCATCGTGAGTGGACCAGGACAGACTGTTGGTGTTGGGGACCCCCCCAGGAACGTAAAGCAAATGGGACAGGAAAGTGGGATTTGGAGAGTCTGTCACCTTGGCAACTACCTCCCCACTCCCCCATTTCCCAATGAAGACCAGGGAAAGATGAGTCAAAGATGACCTTCTTGCCTGGAGGCCAATTGAGATACTTAAGTGCCATTTGAAAATCTCATCTGCTCTTGTTGGTATTTAACCAGCAGCAGCCAGGGGCCATGTCATGAGGGCCGACCACCATATAAACTTTGTCAGTGGCTTGGCAGGGGGCTCCCTCCTACTTACGCAGCACGTGCCCAAAAGGAGAGAGCCACGCATGTGGGAGGTACCCCAGCTGGCATTTTTGCTGGCCTACCTCCTCACAGGCCTCCCTGATTGGCATCAGTGATCCTATCCTTCTTCCAGTGCTCCAGCGAAGATCCTTCTCCTCGGTACTCATGTAAATTCTGTAGCTGCCACCACTACCTGCCAGTGCTGGAGAGCTCGCAACCTCTGATTGGCCAGCAGCTCTCAGTGAAGACATATCTATCCTGAGGATGCTGAGAATCCTGTCATCAACCAGGTTGTTGCCTGATTGCCATTAACTTGGGTGGGGGAGAGGGAAAGGGACGAATAGCTCAATCAGTGCCAGGAGATGAATACTCCCAGAAGGACAGAGTGTGAGCAACATGACAGACGCGATGGCGGTGATGTGAAAGTGCCTGTGAGACAATGAGTGTTGACTGGTGTTCCCCATTAATGGATGTGTGAGATTCGTGGAGAGAGTCAGCGTGAGGATGAGGCAGCATGCTGAGAGTTTGATATTGGATGGAACTGAGAGAGGACTTTACCCTGGCGAGATTATTCATTTGCTTCCTGGACTGTGTGACGCTTCTGGCGGGCTAGCCAAATGCACTGGCCTCAGCAACGTGCCTGGCCAGAGAGTTGAGGTTGGCGTGCTTCCTGGAGCCATCCCTGGGTAGAGGACATGCCTCTGCACCTACACTCCTTGAACCAAGACCTCGAGGGCCTTGTGGTTGAATCAAGGTGCAGACTTCGCCTGGAGTCTGCTAGCCTGGGTTGCTGACATTCTGCACAGTGGGGACAGGTGGGCTAGTGAGTGTGATATCAGTGTGTTGTACTGGCTTTTATATATGGCACCCGGACCTTCAAACCCACCAGCTAAGGGTGGGCGAATGAATCAGCTCCGGACCTGCCTTGTCATTCAGAGAATTACTCGTTTGTGCATAATTAATTAGGCTCCCAGCGCTGAATCAGGCACGCCATTCTGGAGAGCGGGAATTGCACCGCAGGAACAGACCAACACCACATTAGGAAATGTAATAACCCTCACAAGATCCACGGGGATGACCCAATTGATCTCCCCACGGAGGCTTGTGCAATACGAGCTTCCCCATTGTCGAGCCGAGGCCGAGCAGCTGGGGCTCGGGAACGGGGTGCAATTCTCCGCACTTACGACGGTGCGGAGAATTGCGGGGGTCGTAAATTTTTACGGCCACGCTAGTCCGACGCCCTCCCGCTATTCTCCCCCCCCCCCCCCCCCACGCCCGACTCCCGACACGAATCGCTGCCGCCGTTTTTTTACGGCGAGCAGCGATTCACAGCTGGCCGATGGGCCGAATTCCAAGCCCTTTACGGCCGTTTTTACGAACAGCAAACACACCTGGTCTGGCCGTTCGTAAAAACGGCCGTAAAGTCCCGATCTTGGCAACCATGGCACCGATTGGCACGGCAGTACCACGGCCGTGCCAAGGGTGCCATGGGCCTGCGATCGGTGGGCACCAATCGCGGGCAGCGGGTCCGATTCCCGCGCACTCTTTGTCCTTCCGCCGCCCCGCTGTATCAATTCGCGGGGCGGCTGAGGGGCATCCCGGCCCGCCCATGCATCGGGTTTCGCGCAAATGCACGATGACGTCATCCGCGCATGCGCGGGTTGGAGTCTTCCAATCCGCGCATGCGCGGCTGACGTCATGCGACGCGTCAGCCGTCGCAAACTCTGGCAAGCGGGCTTAACGAAATTCGTTAACCCCGCGATGCCGGAGTTCACGGCCGCGGCATACTAGCCCCGACCGAGGACCAGAATCGGTTCCCGGTCGGGGAGGGGGAGGCTGGCGTCAAACCCGCCCGGTTTTGACGCCAGCCTTACGATTTCTCCCTGTCTGGGAGAATCGCGCGAAAGCCGGCCAGGATTGGGCCCGCCAAGATCAGTAGTCCCAGATGAGACTAATGTGCTGTAAGCCGCCTTGTGGCCTTTACTTTTGATTTTCTAAAGAAACTTTTGTTGTTTGACCTTCTCAGGACTCCTGAAGACATCATACTGGTGACGAGAAACAATTATAATTATGATCCTGGTCATCAGGACCACATTCGAATTCCTCAACACAAGGGCAAGGTCAGAGCAAGTTTAAAAATGGCACTTTATGGGAGACTTGAGGCTTTAGACGTAAGCTTGGAGGATTGGGCCCAGTATGCTGAACAGATACGATATTTGGTTCAGGCGAATGCAATTACGGGAGACGACTGACAAAAGGGAATACTCCTGACCATCTGCGGAGCGGCAACCTTCAGTATGATCAAAAGCCTTACTTACCCAGCAGCCCCAGATTCAAGACCTTTGATGAGCTAGTAGCACTTGTTGCAGACCATTATGATCTCAAACCATTGGTGAGGTACAGGTTCAATATGGCTGGGCGAACTCCCGGAGAGTCGATCACTGAAATCCTGACGGGCCTACGCAAGTTGGCCGAACATTGTGACTATTGGTCATCTGGGACCACCTTATGCGTAGCATTAGCCACATGGCGACCCAACTCAAATTGTTGGCAGAATCTTCTTTGGACTTAGAAAAGGCCATAGAAAAAAGCCTCTCGCGTGAAAACGTGGAGAAGGGAGTCCAGGAACTCCAGGGCTCTATGCATATGTAGCTATATAGCATTGGGCACCCCCCAAGAACAGATCATATGGGACCCAGTCACCACCTGAGCAACACCGTGGTCAGACAAATGGCAGAGAACCACTGCAGCCCGGCGAGACATCTCTCCAGGGGGTGACTCACAATGACAATTGTAGTTGCAGGAACCATGGGGGCTGGGAATGCTAGAGCCGTCAGCGAGCGCTTCGCCCTGATCGGTGGACAAATCTACCCAGAGCCAGGCTTTACCCTTAGCACAACCTGAGGAGGATGACTGAATGCAACTAAATTGCCTTACGGCACCATAGGTAACCCCCATCAAGATCACCATTCATGGACTTCCGGTGGCAATATGTAGGTGGAGGTCGCAAGTTGGGTGGCTCCTGCTAGACCTTTTGTTTTTTGTCCCTTCTCACCCAGTTTATGGGGAGAAGTTTGAATGATTATTTGTTGGAAAGTATAAGGCAACCAAAGGATGTTGAAAATCCGGAAGAAGAATCCGAGGAAAAAGGGGGTGAGTGTAAGTCCGCCAGCGAGTTCGGCGGGGGGTCCAGCGGAGGGAAAGATGGCGGATGCAGGCTTGTCGAGTGGGACCGCACCCATTATGGTGATAAACTGGCCGAGGTGATGGCGGGGGAGTTTGAGCGGCTGTTTTCTAAGCACCTTGACAAACATCGCAAGGAGACGATGACCTCGCTCAAGGAGAGGGTGGATGAGACTCTTGCCCCAATGAAGGTGGCTTTGGCAAAGACGTCGACAGAAGTGCAGGAGCAAGAGACGTGTTGAAGGGGGTGGAGAAGGCATTATCGCAGCACAGTGTCCAGTTCACTTCGATGCGTGAGGAACTGCGGAGGGTGGTGCAGTGTAACAAAGGGCTGAGAGCCAAGGTGGAGGTCCTGGAGAACAGCTCAAAGGCAGAATTGGAGGATCATGGGACTGCCTGCGGGGCTGGAAAGACGGAGTCCAACAGGAGTATTTTGCAGCGATGTTTGACAAGTTGTTGGATGAGGAGGACCCTCCCTCTACAAGCTGGACAGGGCTCACCGGTTGCTCCGGCTGAAACCAAAGGCGAATGAACCACTAAGAGCTGTGATACCAGGTGAAAGAAAAGGTGTTGAAATGGGCAAAGCAGAATTGAGAGGGGAGGTGGGAAGGCAGTGGTATTCGTATGTACCAGGATCTCGTGGCAGAGCTGACAAGAATGCGGGTGGTCTTTGATTGGGCGAAGGCAGCATTGCATAAAAGTAACGTGAGGTTTGGGGTGGTCTACCTGGCAAAGCTGAGGGTCACACAACTCCAGAGACGACTACTTTGAGACAGCGGAGGTGTTTCTGAAAGTTAAAGGACTGGGACTGAAATGAATTTGGACTTTGGTGGTGTTCATCTTTTTTGTTTTGTCTTTTTCCCTTTTTTTTGTTTTTGTTCCCTCTGCTAAGTCGTATTTGGGAAGGGATAGTTTGGGGCTTCATGGTGATTGATTGGGATTTGTTTCTTTTGGGTTTGAGGGATGACTGAGTTCGGAAGATTGAGTTTGGGGGGGGTATTGATTTTGTTTTTTACTATATGGGGAGGGGGCTCTGGCAGGGGCCACCTCGCTAGTAACGGTGACTGGGGGGTTAGGGCTGGGTCCCGCCTGTTGTGTGGGGCCAGGAGTAACAGCTGTCATTGATAGGAAGGGCAGGAAGGGTGAGAGACCCCTGGCTCAGGTGGTGACGTGGAACGTGCGAGGACTGGGGAGGACAGGTGAAGCGTGCGAGAGTTTGCTCGCATTTGAAGAGCTTGAAAGCCGACGTAGTTCTGAGGCTGAAAGGCCAGGTGAGGGCTCGGAAGGGTTCGGTGAGAAAGGCGCTCCACACAGACTGTGAAGGTAAGGCCCTGGGGGTAGCAATTCTGGCGGGTAAGAGGGCGAGGTTCCAAATGGAGAAGGTGGTGGCTGATCAGGGGGGTAGGTACTCTATAGCTTTGGAGGAGAGGTTGGTAGTGTTCGATAGCAAATAGCCTCGAATTGGGAAGACGTAGGATTTAAGAAGATGTTGGCTGCTATAGCGAATTTGGATCCAATTAGTTAATACGGGGAAGGGGGGGGGATGTGGTCCTGGAGAAGGAACCAGCTGAGAGGCCTGCGTGGAGGTTGGATGTGGGGTTGTTGCCGAACCCAGATTCTGTATTAAAATGGGAAAGGTGATTGAGGATTACGTAGGGTTGAATAGGGATGAGGAGGTTTTGCCTTCCGTGGTATGGGAAGCAATGAAAGAAGTAGTGAGGGGCAAGGTCAGCTCGTTTAAGATTCAGGTGGACAGAGAGGCAAGAGAGGAGGGGCAGCGGTTGGTAAAGGAGATTTTGGAGGTGGATGGAAGGTATGCGGAGAATCCAACTCCGCATCTTCTGGTGTGGAGGAAGGCGTTAAAGGTGACATTTGACCTTCTGTCCAAGGGAACGGCGGTTCGGAGGTTGAGGCGGGCAAGAGTGTTGTGTATGAGTATGGGGAGAAGGCCAGCTGCTTGTTAGCAGGCCAGCTCCGCCGGCAGGCAGCTGCGAGAGAGATTGTTCGGCTTTGGGATGGGACTGGGGAGCTGGTAGTGGCACCGGAGCAGATGGACAAGGCTTTTGAGGAGTTCTATAAGGATTTTTATAAGTCAGAGCCTCCAGAGGAAAAGCCAGACATGAGGGAGTTTTGGGGGGATTGGAGTGTCTCAAAGTAGAAGGGAAGGAGAGGGCAGGGTTGGGGGAGCCAGTAGGGAAGGTAGCGAGAGGGAAAATGCAGATGGGTAAGGAACGGTAGCACAAGTGGATAGCACTGTGTCTTCACAGTGCCAGGGTCCCAGGCTCGATTCCCCGCTGCGTCACTGTCTGTGCGCAGTCAGCGCGTTCTCCCCGTGTCTGCGTGGGTTTCCTCCCACAGTCCAAAGACGTGCAGGTTAGGTGGATTGGCCATGCTAAATTACCCTTAGTGTCCAAAAAGGTTAGGAGGGGTTATTGGGTTACGGGGATAGGGTGGAAGTGAGGGCTTAAGTGGGTCAGTGCAGACTCGATGGGCCGAATGACCTCCTTCTGCACTGTATGTTCTCTGTTCTATGTTCTAACCCGGGCCGACGGTTTCCAGTTGAATTTTATAAAAGCTTTTTGGATAATTTGTTGATGGAGAGATTTGAGGGAGCTGTGGCGAAGGAGGCCAGAGACTGCCAGAGACAATGGGTCAGGCTCCATTTCATGGCTCCTTAAAAAGGTCAAGGACCCGGTGGAGTGTGGGTCGTATAGGCCAATATCCCTGCTGAATGTGGACGGCATGTTATTGGCTAAAGTGCTGGTTCTCAGCTGGGAGGAGTGATGAGAGAATGTGATTGGGGAGGATCAGACAGGGTTTGGGGAGGGCAGACAGTTGACAAATGTGCGGCATCTGTTGAACGTGGTGCTTTCTCCGGCAGAAGGGAAGGAGTTGGAGATGGTGGTGCTGGTTGCGGACAATGCGCTTGATCGTGTGGAGTAGAGCTATTTGTTTGGAGTGTTGGAGAGGTTTGGGATTGGGCCTACGTTTGTGGCATAGGCAAGGGCAGCATGGTGGCGTAGTGGTTAGCACTGCTGCATCACGGCGCTGAGGACCTGGGTTCGATCCTGGCCCCGTGTCAGTGTCTGTGTGGAGTTTGCACATTCTCCCCATGTCTGCATCGGTCTCACCCCCACCACCCAAAGATGTTCAGGGTAGGGGGATTAGTCACGCTAAATTGCCCCTTAATTGTAAGAAAAAGAATTGGATAATCTAAATTTATTTTTTTCAAAGTTCAAATTTGAATAAAAATACTTTAAAGAAAGAAAGATCATCTTCCAGTAAATGGCCACCCACTAGAGATGGAAATAGGCACAGGGGCTGCTGCCTCGGTCATAGAATCATAGAATTCACAGTGCAGAAGGAGGCAATTTGCCCATCGAGTCTGCACTGGCCCATGGAAAGAGCACCCTACTTAAACCCACCCCTCCACCCTATCCCCGTAACCCAGTAACCCCACCTAAACTTTTGGACACTAAGGGGCAATTTAGCATGGCCAATCCACCTAACCTGCACATCTTTGGACTGAGAGAGGAAACTGGAGCACCCGGAAGAAACCGATGCAGACACAGGGAGAACGTGCCGTTAGACAAATCTACTGGAAAGTCTGTACAGGGGTCCAACACCTGGACTTAAGGGACACTAAGGCACGATTGGCGACATACACCGGAGAGCAATTGGCCATCAATGGAACAACAACAGCTCCGGTCGCCTATGGGCAGCAATCAGTTTGCCTGCTACTCAGTGGTTCAGGGGCCTAGACCCAGTCTGTTGGGCTGTGACTGGTTGCAGAGGCTCTGCCTAGATTCACAGCAGATCTTTAAATGGATACAGTCGAGTTGTACGAGGCCTGGAAAAATACCTGGAAGATTTTCAAGATGGATTGGGGAAAATAGAGGGAGCCATGACCAAAATATACGTGGACCCAGAAGCCCAACCCAAGTATTTTAGGGTGCATTCAGTTCCACGAGCCCTGCTGTTGAGCGTGGATGTCCAACAAAGCCTGCTGGAAAACTTGGGCGTTATTCCCCCAGTTCAGCTCACGGAATGGGTGCTGAAGCCAGAGATGACCCTCCACCTGCATAGTATTTATAAAATGACGGTGAACACGGCTGGACGGATATCCCTGCCATGCATGGAGGACCTTTATGCAAAGTTGGCTGGGGTTGATTCTTTTTCCAAGTTAGACATGAGCCACGTATACGTCCAGCTGGAGTTGGATGTAGAATCCAGGAGATATGTAAGCATTAGTACCCACAGGGTCTGTCTGAATACATCAGGCTCCTATGTGGAGTATCATCTACCTGAACGATCTTCCAGTGGGTTATTAAGAACATCTTTCAAGGGCTCCCAAGGGTAGGAGCCTACCTAGACAAAGTTGGGCGGCACGGTAGCACAGTGGTTAGCACTGTTGCTTCACAGAGCCAGGGTCCCAGGTTCGTTTCCCGGCTTGAGTCACTGTCTGTGCCGAGTCTGCATGTTCTCCCCGTGTCTGCGTGGGTTTCCTCCGGG
Source organism: Scyliorhinus canicula (assembly GCF_902713615.1). NCBI lineage: Eukaryota > Metazoa > Chordata > Chondrichthyes > Carcharhiniformes > Scyliorhinidae > Scyliorhinus > Scyliorhinus canicula. The sequence goes on along the minus strand of NC_052147.1, from coordinate 29,594,032 downwards.
TGCTCCGGTTTCCTCCCACAAGGCCCGAATGACATGCTGTTAGGTGAATTGGATATTCTGAATTCTCCCTCTGTGTACCCGAACAGGCGGCGGAATGTGGCGACTAGGGGCTTTTCACAGTAACTACATTGAAGTGTTAATGTATGCCTACTTCTGACAATAATAAGGACAAAATAAAGATTATTATTATGTCTTGATTAACGGAGATACCGAGAAGGAATATCTAGATAATTTATTGGAAGTTCTCTGCCATTTCTCTGAGGCAGGTGTCCATCTAAAAAGGGGGAAGTGCATCTTCCAGGTGAAGGTCACATACCTGGGGTACTGTGTAGACAAGAACGGTTTACACCCAGTGGAGGAGAGGATTCGAGATATAAAACAGGACCACACGCCATAGGGCTCATAAACTATTATGGAAAATTAATTCTGAATCTGGCAGCCATATGGGCACCACTACATGCACTCCAAAGAAACATCAGAAATGGGCATGGAGCGGCAGCATGGTGGCGCAGTGCTTAGCACTGCAGCCTCACGGCGCCGAGGTCCCAGGTTCGATCCCACTCTAGGTCACTCTAGGTTACCCCTTTTTAGATGTGGAGTTTCCACATTCTCCCCGTGTTTGCGTGGATCCCACGCCCACAACCCAAAGATGTGCAGGGTAGGTAGATTGGCCGTGCTAAATTGTCCCTTAATTGGAAAAAATGAATTGGGTACTCTAAATTAATTTTTTTTTTTTAAATGGGCATGGAGGGCACCACAATAAGAGGCGTTTGCCAAAGTAAAGCAACAACTGTCATCCTCTAGGCTGCTAATGCATTATGACCCTTCCAGACCGCTCCTAATCAAATATGATGGCTACCCATATGGTATCGGAACGGCGTTGTCCCATTGGATGGATGACAGGTCAGAGAGGCCAATAGCCTATGCATCGAGGAACTTTGCCACGCAGAGCACAGGTACGCTCAGATTTAAAAGAAATCTTGGTGATCAAAAAGTTACATCACTACTTTTTTGGTTGGCACTTTGCAATCATCACGGTCCACAGTCTTTTCAAAAATACCTGGCGATACAATCGATAGCGCGGCCAGAACACAGTGATGGGCACTATTGTTGGCGGAGTATGAGTATGCTTTAGAGTGTCGTCTGGGCACACAGATTGCACAGATGGATAAAAGCAAATTACTGTGGATGCTGAATCAGAAACTAAAAGAGAAAATGCTAGAAAATCTCAGCAGTGTGGTAGCATCTGTAAGGAGAGAAAAGAGCTGAAGAATGAAGTACATCCTGGAGGTGACATGCAGGGTAGAATTTAAGTTGAAATCCCCGTGGGGTAAATTGGGTGGGGGGGGAGATTGTAGAGGTCAGAGGTCTTCTGGAGAGTTCAGAGGACCAATGGGAGAGGAGGAGGTGCAGAGGCCAGGGAGGGGAAGCAGAGGCCTCAAATTCCGGCCAGAGGCCTAGGGCTAAGGGTTCAGAGACCTGGGAAGTGGGCGGACATTGGTGGGCTGGATGGGGTATTGTCAGAGGCTTGGGAAAATGCTGGAGGAGGTGGAGAGGTTGGAGGCATCATGGTGAAGCTTGTGGGGATCAAAAGGTTTGAGGGAGCATGTCTTGTTCTAGGACCTTGTCCAGGCAGTCGATCAAACAGCTTGGTAGAAAGGCACTTGGATTTGACAGTCCACACCTGGGTTTCACTGCCAGACTTCCAGAGGCTCGGAAAACCCAAGAGTCCAGAGTTAAATTCAAAATGGTGAATAATGGTGACACACTGCCATCTTCTCAAGGGCAATGAGGGATGGGCAATAAATTCTGGTCGAGTCAGTGAACACTGACATCCCATAGAAGGATTTGTTTGAAAAGAGGCAAGCAGCCTCATTACATTATCAAAAATGCTAACCCATTTCCTGTAGCCATTGATACCAGATGTGGGAGGTTTGGTGTGAGAGTGAAGACAGATTCTTTTACACTTTAATCTCCCACTTGAACGCAAACCCACCCGTTTGTTGGGGTTGAAATTCCCACCCTTGCCCCTGTTTCCACAGCCATGCTGAGAGGCTCTAGCTGCACGAGGAGACCTTCCCTTTTAGTTCAGTTAGCTCTGATTGATGGGCACTTAATTCATTTGCATACCTTATAGTCACTCAGGGAAATTGCTGAAACCAACAAAACCACCCACTGTGCAGGAACACGACGTGAGAGGAATGCCAACTGCACAGAATTGACAGGCCAATAAACAAGCCTATACAAAAATAAAATCACACTCAAATTCAACCATCCACCTGAATTGTAGATGGTAAAAATCTATGTTCTCAAGAGACATGCTTAAAGTAATTCATTATTTAATGCATTGTGATTCAATGCTGTAGTACTAATGGCTAATTCCACTTATGAAAATAAGCAATTCATTTAGAATTCTTTTTATTGCAATCTACTTCCATTATAAGGATTGGAGTTTTATCGATCTGCTCTAATAGGGCAGGCCTTTCTACTCTTCAATGTGTGTTATTTATTACTTAAAAAAGAAAGATTTTATGCCTGGGATGAAAAAGATGGAGTTTAATTGAATCATGAATTTCTTTGCCTTAAGGGTACTTTTATTGCTCACACGTGAAGGAATAAAAGTGAAGAGATTAACTAAATGTGGAATTCTAATCATTCTAAAAAGTTCTAGTCATTTCTGAAGTGGACGCCCTCATGGCACAGGCCCTGAAATCAGGCCTCTGCTTCTCTTACTGCTGTTGTCCAGGCCCTGGGTTCACCATTGACAAGTCTTGTTTCCTTACATTGCAACACTGGCCAATTTCAAAAGTACTTCATTGGCTATCTTCTCCAGGGGAAATCCTTCTTTCTTTCCATTTCTTTCTGATTGAAGAGGCCCTTATCTTTGTATCTGTGAGGAAGGGCTTCAATGATCTCATCAGTACCATTGGGTCACTTTTCCCATAGATTATTGACCATGATGTGCTGATACGGCAGAAGCTTCAGGGTCTTGTTAGCATTGTGGGCTCCACACCCACCAGCATTAATGTGATGAAAACAGTCATCGACAGTGGCATCACATGCAAAATTCAGTCACGAGATGGGAATCGCTATTGTAACGCCACCAAGGGCGTTGTTGTGATATTTGCTGTCCTCTTCACTGTTCTTCTAACCGCAGTCAGTTCATTTCAGCCAACTGTTGGTTGTTGTGTGAGGTTCGCCTGCATGAGTTGTGGCTTTTTCTTTCTTTTCCCCACACAGCCTATGTCCATATTCTCCACCACTGTATCACTGCCAAGGAAGTTATGTTATGCTTGGATTTTGAAGGCAGGAAGTTTTCGCACACTATAACATGGAGGTTCAGGTAACCAGCACAATGACTGTATTATTGTCCAAACGTCTGTTTCAAATATGTGAGGCACTTCAAAATAAAACACAAAACAAAAACTCTAGCTCTTCATTGAGCGCTATGTTTACGTTGATTATCTTTCCTATACAGTATATTTATAAGCCGATAAATAAGCTATTTAGTGCTGCAATCAAACTAAAACAGAAAGAGAATCTCTTAGTCGGTGTTTGGAAAGTTAATGTCCTGGCAAGGTCTCGCTCTCAGCCAGTCCAATTCGTATTCCAATTCGAGATCGCATGCCAAACAAGGTTCACAGCCAGGTAGTTAAACAAATATTCCCCCAGTTGGCTCACCAGCTACCCTCCACTTCCATTTATCTCTGCAGACACTCAGCCAGACAGCTCTATTCAAGACGCCTCTTTATATCCGCCCCTGCTCACTTGTGCCTGTTCCTGTTTCAGTGTGTTGGCTTCTGGGAAATGTTGTACAGGTGACCTCCTGTGTAGTTCCAGTGATGGAATAACCCCCATTGTCAGCATGGGTGTTGTAACAGCAAATGTGAAGAGGCTCAACATCATCGAGGACAACGTCATCTTCTTGCTCAGTACGTCATCCACCAGCAGAAACAACTACCATTTGCATTATTTTTTATTTTATTTTTAAAATAAATTTAGAGTACCCAATTCATTTTTCCAATTAAGGGGCAATTTAGCATAGCCATTCCACCTACTCTGCACATCTTTGGATTGTGGGGGCGAAACCCACGCAAACACGGGGAGAATGTGCAAACTCCACACGGACAGTGACCCAGAACCGGGATCGAATCCGGGACCTCGGCGCCGTGAGGCAGCAGCACTAACCACTGCGCCACCGTTCTGCCCCACCATTTGCATTATTAACAAGCCGTGGCTGCAATGTGCTCTATTTACCAGATGGATTGCAGCAACTCACCAAGGTTTCCTTTGGAGCACCTCTGAAACTTGCATCCTCTTTCACCGAGAGTACAAGGGCAGACGCACGGGAGCATCTGGTTTGTTCACAGAGTTGGAGGTTGAGGGGGGTAGTTGTGAACTGACAGCCCCATGGCAAATGGCCCAAAATCTGCTGGGAGAGTAAGTTGACAACAACAGAACAAAAAAAATCATCAACACTGGGCCTTCTCCCTCGAATATGTGCTCAGTAAGGGTAATTGTCCCAGAGTTTACCAACAACCCTGGCAATCTTTGCAGGACAAGGGCAGCATGGATGAAGGTCGTGAAATCAGCTGAAACCTCCCTCCCCACCATTTATATTCAGCCAGGCACTGAGGATGCAACCGTCAGCCTTCTCTGTTGAGGTGAAAGCAAGTAAATTCAGGTGGGAGCAGCAAGCCTCCAGGCCTAATCTCCCCACTATCCCATTCAATTTGAGATGGGATAACAGAAGAAACAGCCAGCCAGAATGGGGCCCTCGCTTGGCGACCTTATATGTAAGAAGCCACCACTCAAAAAAAAACGACATTCCAAAATGGGATAGTCGCTAACGTGGGTTCCAACAAATCCAAAACTCTCTTGCATTTTTCTGTAACAGCCAGTTGACTTACACCAACATAACATTTGACCAGGTGCAAGGAATGCAGACTTCTGTCTTTCAATAAAAGATGGATAAAATGGCAATACTTGAGTTGAATTTTTGTAACAAGTTCCTCCAGAAGCTGAGCTAGTATTAGCCTTGCTCTAATGGGCTACTCTAAAGAAACACAGATTCAACGTTCCACTAAGATGTGAGCACTGGAAGCAGGAATGGTATCTTACATGTAGGTACCTGCAAGGCAGCTCCCCAGTTGCAGGTAAAATGAGAGGGTCAGCAGGTCAGCAATATCAACACGCCAGCGGCACATTCTGTTAATACGTGACAGAGGTCCCTCAGGGTTCCCCAGGCCATGAGAATTCCTCTTCTCAGCATCTTCAAGATTTAAGTGATCCAAACAAAGAGGAAATTTAGCTTTCCCACTGCTGTAATCAGAAAAGCATTGGTCAGCGACCTGCTTTGCTCTATCACTTGATAGAATGGATCGCAAATAGTAAAGTACAAACAGCAAGAAGGGGGCAGGAATTAGGCCGACGTGTGAAAGGAGACAACTTTAATGTTAGCGGGTTCCTACTTTGATTAATGGATATGAGTGATTGTTTTCCACACTGCTGTACAATCGCTGACATTTAGTGCGTACATATATTAATAGATGCTTCTATGTGAGGGCTGCAGCCAGCCAAGAGGTCCCATGCTATCTGTACAAAGCCCAATACCTACAGGTTTCCACAGCTCGCTAAAATTACTCAGGCACTTCTTCAACTTTGCTCTTGAAGCGTCCGAACAACATAGTCTAATGTCATTTTGAACTTACTGCAAGGGTGCAAAACAGACGTCGCGGCTAACTCTTTCTCCAGAAAAGATACTTTGTAAGCTTTTCATTCTTGTACTTTGCGTCCCACAAGAACATAATTGGAGTCAAGGAAACGAAAAAGCTTTGAGTTCCAGGAGTGTCATATTGGATTCGGAATGCGAACTCTGGTTTTTCTCTCTCCCCAGATGCTGCCAGTCCTGTTGAATCTTTCCGCAATACTCTGTTTCCTTTTTCAGATCTCCAATATCCGCAGTATTTTGCTTTTATTACACAAGAAAAAAGCTTTTTTTGAGCCATTGCGGCTCACCTTGCTGTCACTGTAACTCTCCCAGTACAACATGAAATAGATCACATGGAAGTACATGGAAACTACCAGCTAGCAGAGGAACAGACTCAGTGTTTGTGCTGCATTCAAGCCTCCTCCCATCCTACATCACCTTACCCAAACCACTGATTCCTTTCTTCCTCTTGCACTTATCTAGCTTCCAGTTAAATGTGTCTATGCTATTCATCCTGACTACTCCATATATGTGATAGCAAGTTCCACATTCTCAACATTATCCTGTTGAAAGAGTAACACCAGAAATCCATTTGGATTTATTAGTGATAATTGTTACAATCCCCATGGGCTGTTAATTTTTCCAAAAGAAACAAATCCCCATGGTGCCAATGAAAAGAAAACCATTGGACGAGATTTCACTTTTTAAAGCTTTTACTGTAACGAACCAATTAAAATCAACAAATTTAAAACATTAATTAACGGTCCAAGGATATTTCAAACAAAGAGGTAAATTTCCTGTTAATAGTCAATACAACATAGATACGCCTCATGCAGTTACAAACACTCGCATTACTTGCGACACTAATGTGGCACCACGTGCAAGTCGGCCTCTACTTTATAGTATCTCTCTCTTCCCACTCAATCATTTCAGCCCTTGAGTCACATTCATCAGCAGTCATATTCCATCCAAAGTCACCAGGCGCAGTTACTACTGACAAGGCACACATTTATTTTTTAATTTAAAAAAAAATAAATTTAGAGTACCCAATTATTTTTTCCAATTAAGGGCCAATTTAGCGTGGCCAATTCACCTAACCTGCACATTTTTGGGTTGTGGGGGTGAAACCCACGCAGACACGGGGATAATGTGCAAACTCCACACGGACAGTGACCCAGGGCCGGGATTCGAACCCGGGTCCTCAGCGCCGTAGGCAGCAATGCTAACCACTGTGCCACCGTGCTGCCCGAGGCACACATTTATGAAGCCTCTCTCACTCAGGTCACCAAATTCCGAATGGCACAGAATCCCCTTGGCCTCCCTTCTCCAATACGTCTAAATGATCTGGTGGACCCTGGCAAAACAAAATAGCAGCAATGGGTCTTATACAAACCATGATGCCTTGCCATTCCTGTCTTCATCTCTCTGCTCCTTCCAACTGTTTAACACACAGAAAACACCATCTCTGTTCTATTCTCAGAGACCTGTTTCAACACCAGGATCATTTCAAATACAGCCAAACAGAATCTGGCCATTTGGAGCAATCCTTACCCATTTCCTTTTTGCATGCATTCTTAGTCTGTCACAAATTGCCAAACAAAAAACACAGTCTGACCTAATCCAATTGCAATTACCCTTCTACTTACCCTTTGCTTCTTAACTGTGCATCTCCATGGCTACCTCAGGTCACATGGAATCTCTTAGAACACAATAATGTCATAACCAGGAAAGCAATGAGCCATCTATCACAATACTCCCCAGCTCACCTGATCTTAAAGGGGGCATCACCCAAAAGAAAATACATGTTTTTTGCGAAGCACATGGGTCATCATACATGATGTTGTGACTTTAGCTTATCATAACAAAGTCCAGCCGGAGATAACTAACATGGACAGATGCCTCTTAAAGTATGTTCTGGGCCACTGCTGTGAAGTGAGGAAAGTTTGGAGAATTTATAATTGGGTGCGAATGCAGACGTTGTGGATTTTCCGCAGCTTATCACATCACGCAACAACCATCAATCAATTAGGTGCAGCTAATTTTACATTTAAAGATTTACATGCAAAATCAACGCGAGAGAATAATTTACCCTGCACTAGAACCCAAAGTGCACTGTGAGGTAGCAGCAATTGCAGTTCCTCATCTTTATTCCTTGGTGTAATGTTTGCTTGGAATATAAATCGTGATAGTTAAGAAGGTCTGCGGTCAGATTTTCCATAAACACCTATAATCCCATCAAAAAGCCAATTCTTCCCAGATACTTTGAAATGACGAGATGAGCATCGAGCACCAGATCTATTACTCGTCTGAAGCCAAGGAGCAAATTGATTTTCTCTTCTGTGCAGTCAGATTTATCGCATGAGCTCCTGTTAAGTGTATAACAACACTGAGTTCATGATGAGCTGCCTCATCTTGATGAACTCCATGGAAATGAAAAATGTGACAAAGGTATTTAAGGATAATATAAAGACTACAGATCCCAACACAACAAGCTGACTTAAAAATGCAACATCGTAACCGTGCTCTATTATTCTCAGCATTCCTACCTATTCTTATTCTTACTTGATATGCTCATAGCATCACCAATGTCGTGGCCAATAAAAGAGATTGAGATATATGGCCAGCTCTATCCCCCAAGCAATCAGCCAGTGATGCCAGTGAAGTACAGCTTCTTAAGATCAACGCGGATAAGATCTGATTTTAGTTTCAATTATCTCCTACATTGCTAAACTATTCCTATTCATTCCAATGGAATTTCCGAATGATGTGGTGAATCCTCCCCTTAATTAAGGCTCACGCAGCGCAGTCAGTCGCAATGCCCTCAACTGCTGCCCGAGCAAAAATCAGCAGACTGAGCACAGGCCTCAGCCAGGGTTTAGGCCCTTCTCACCTGGCAGGGTATTGCCTTACCATCAGGATCAACAGAAGTCTAAATGGCCCGCCGCATGTTTCGGGAGGGGAGAGGTCACGCAGAGGCGGGACCGTAAACACTGACCCAGGAATCTAAGCCAAGACCACATTCACTGACCAAAACTCTCAGGCCTTTCCCGCCAGTGAGATTTTCCAACGACCCTCCCCCACCCCTCCCCCTAGTGGCGGAGGATACAAATATCAAGAAAACTCATTGACAGTGACTGCACTGGAAGATCCTGCCGCCAGCCAATGACGGGCGGTCACCACAAAACATACCGCGTCGGTCCCACCCACTGTGTCAGACCTTCCAATTTTAAACACCACAGGAGCTCGGTGTGATAAATTGCATGTTGTACTTAAGATCAAATAAACAATTAAACTATAAGAAGAATTGAAAGATATGAATATTTCTTTTTTAATGATTTTTATTGAAATTATTACAAAATATAAACAACTCAGCTCTATTAACAAAACAACCGCGGTAACACCCCAAGAACAATTCCCACCCAACTTCAAAAGCAACTACAAACAAAAGAAAAAACAAAGGAACACCCAACAACAAAAGGGAAAGAGATAACAACCGCCACATCCCACAAACCCATGTTCTCACTCCCCCCGATCCAAACCCCCTCCCTCCTCCCCCCCCCGACCCCCCCCGGGTTGCTGCTGCTGCCGGCCTATTTCCCTACCGTTCCGCCAGGAAGTCCAGGAAAGGCTGCCACCGCCTAAAGAACCCTTGTACTGATCCCTTCAAGGCAAATTTCACCTTCTCCAATTTAATGAACCCCGCCATATCATTGATCCAGGCCTCCACACTTGGGGGCCTCGTATCCTTCCACTGAAGAAGAATCCTCCGCTGGACTGCTAGGCACGCAAAGGCCAGGACACCGGCCTCTTTCGCCTCCTGCACTCCCGGCTCCACTGCAACCCCAAAAATTGCGAGTCCCCAGCCTGGCTTGACCCTGGATCCCACCACCCTCGACACCGTCCTTGCTACCCCCTTCCAAAACTCCCCCAGCACTGGGCACGCCCAAAACATATGGGCGTGGTTCGCTGGGCTCCCCGAGCACCTAGCACGCCTGTCCTCACCCCCGAAAAACCTACTCATCCTTGTCCCAGTCATGTGGGCCCTATGCAGCACCTTGAACTGTATGAGGCTAAGCTTCACACAGGAAGAGGAGAAATTCACTCTCTCCAGGGCATCCGCCCACGTCCCCTCCTCAATCTCCTCACCCAGCTCCTCTTCCCATTTACCCTTCAGTTCCTCCACCGAGGCCTCGTCTACCTCCTGCATCACCCGGTATATGTCCGAAATCCTCCCTCCTCCAATCCACACCCCCGAGAGCAACCGATCCCGCACCCCTCGTGGGGGCAGCAAGGGGAACCCCTCCACCTGCTGCCTGGCAAACGCCCTAACCTGCATGTATCTAAACATGTTCCCCGGGGGGAGCCCAAACTTCCCCTCTAACTCCCACAAGCTCGCGAACATCCCCTCCACAAACAGGTCCCTCAACCTCCTAACCCCTGCCCTGTGCCAGCTCAGGAAACCGCCATCAATGCTCCCTGGGACAAACCGATGGTTCCCCCGTATCGGGGCCTCCATCGAGCCCCCCACTTCTCCCCTATGCCGTCTCCATTGCCCCCAAATTTTGAGGGTAGCCGCCACCACCGGGCTCGTGGTATACCTCGTTGGAGGGAGCGGCAACGGCGCCGTTACCAGCGCCTCCAGGCTCGTGCCCACACATGACACTGCCTCCATTCTCTTCCATGCTGTCCCTTCCTCGTCCATTACCCACTTACGCACCATCGCTGCGTTGGCAGCCCAATAGTACCCACAGAGGTTGGGCAACGCCAGCCCCCCCCTATCCCTGCCTCGTTCCAGGAACACTCTTCTCACCCTTGGAGTCCCATGTGCCCACACAAATCCCGTGATACTCCAGTTGACCCTCCTAAAAAAGGCCTTCGGGATAAGGATGGGGAGGCACTGGAACAGGAACAAAAACCTCAGGAGCACCGTCATCTTAACGGACTGCACCCTCCCCGCCAGTGACAGCGGTAACATATCCCACCTCTTAAACTCCTCCTCCGCCTGCTCCACAAACCTTGTGAGGTTGAGCTTGTGCAGGGCCTCCCAGCCACCTGGACCTCTAGGTACCTGAAGCTCTTCCCTGCCTGCTTCAATGGGAGCCTACCAATCCCCTCCTCTTGATCCCCCGGATGCACCACAAACACCTCACTCTTGCCCAGGTTCAACTTATACCCCGAGAAACCCCCAAATTCACTAAGAATCCTTATCACCTCCGGTATCCCCCCCCACCGGGTCCGCCACATACAGCAACAGGTCGTCCGCATACAGCAACACTTGGTGCTCGTCCTCACCCCGCACCAGGCCCCTCCAGTTCCCTGACTCCCTCAATGCCATGGCCAGGGGCTCAATCGCCAACGCGAAGAGCAAGGGGGACAGGAGGCACCCCTGTCCCGTCCCCCGGTACAGCCGAAAGTACTCCGACCTCCTCCTATTTGTGGCTACACTCGCCATCGGGGCCTCGTAGAGCAGCCTCACCCACCGGATAAACCCCTCCCCAAACCCAAACCTCTCCAACACCTCCCACAAATACTCCCACTCAACCCTATCAAAGGCCTTCTCTGCATCCAATGCCACCATTATCTCTGCCTCCCCTTCCATGGCCGGTATCATAATGACATTGAGGAGCCTTCACACGTTCGAATTCAACTGCCTTCCGTTCACAAACCCCGTCTGGTCCTCATGAATGACCTCGGGCACGCAATCCTCTATTCTAGTGGCCAGGATCTTTGCCAGCAGCTTAGCGTTGGCGTTTAGCAGCGAAATCGGCCTATGTGACCCACACTGCAGAGGGTCCTTGTCCCGCCTCAGGATCAAGGAAATCAGCGCTCGTGACATAGTTGGGAGCAAAACCCCCCCCTCCCTTGCCTCGTTAAAGGTCCGGACCAACAGGGGGCCCAACAGGTCCAAATACCTTTTATAAAATTCTGCCGGAAACCCGTCCGGCCCCGGCGCCTTCCCCGACTGCATGCTCCCTATCCCTTTGACCACCTTCTCCAGTTCGATCGGCGCCCCCAGTCCTCCACCTGCTCCTCCTCCACCCTCGGGAATCGCAGCTTGTCCAAGAAGCGCCCCATTCCACCCCCCTCCACCGGGGGTTCCGACTGGTACAGTTCCCCATCGAAGTCTCTGAAGACCCCATTAACATCTACTCCCCTCCGCACCACCTTCCCAGCCTTATCCGTCACTCCCCCAATCTCCCTGGCCGCGTCCCGCTTTCGGAGCTTGTGTGCCAGCATCCTGCTCGTCTTCTCCCCATACTCATACACCGCCCACTGTGCTTTCCTCCACTGAGCTTCCGCCTTTCTGGTAGTCAATAGGTCGAATCTGGCCTGAAGGCCTCGCCTCTCCCCCAGCAGTCCCTCCTCTGGAGCCTCCGCATATCCTATCCACCCGCACCATCTCCCCTATCAGTCTCTCCCTCTCCCTCTGTTCCCCCCCATTCCCTATGGGTTCGAATGGAGATCAATTCCCCTCTCATCACCGCCTTCAATGCCTCCCAGACCGTCCCCACTCGGACCTCCCCGTTGTCGTTGGCCTCAAGGTACCTCTCGATACACCCCCGAACCCTCCCACCCACCTCCTCGTCTGCCAGCAGCCCCACCTCCAAGCACCAGAGCGGACGCTGGTCCCTCTCCTCCCCCAGCCCGAGGTCCACCCAGTGCAGGGCATGATCCGAAATGGCAATGGCAGAGTATTCGGCATCCTCCACCCACGAAACCAGCCCCCTGCTCAGACAAAAAAATCAATCCTCAAATAGGCCTTATGTAGGTGGGAGAAAAACGAGTACTCCCTGGCCCTTGGCCTAGCAAACCTCCAGGGATCCACCCCTCCCATCTGGTCCATAAATCCCCTCGGCACCTTAGCCGCCGCCGGCCTCCTACCCGTCCGGGACTTGGATTGATCCAATGGGGGATCCAGCACCGTGTTGAAGTCCCCCCCCCCCATGATCAGGCCCCCCGCCTCCAGATCCGGAATGCGGCCCAACATGCGCCGCATAAACCCCGCATCGTCCCAGTTTGGGGCGTAAACATTCACCAACACCACCCGCTCCCCCTGCAGCTTACCGCTCAGCATCATATACCTCCCGCACATTTAACGCCTCAAACGACACCCTCTTTCCCACCAGGATCGCCACCCCCCCGATTCTTCGCATCCAGCCCTGAATGAAATACTTGGCCCACCCATCCCTTCCTCAGTCGAACCTGGTCCACCACGCTCAGGTGTGTCTCCTGGAGCATGGCCACATCCGCCTTCAGCCCCTTCAGGTGCGCAAATACCCGGGCCCGCTTGACCGGCCCATTCAGCCCCCTCACATTCCAGGTTATCAGCCGGATCAGAGGGCTCCCTGCCCCCCTCCCCTGCCGATTAGCATACCCCATCCCTTGCCCACCCCCGGCCAGCGTCCCCCGCTCTGCCAGTTTCCCATGGCAGCAACTCCCCCCCTCCAGCATCCCCTGCGTCCTGCAGCTCCTTCCTGACTGTTTCAGCAGCAACCCGGTACCCCCCCCCCCCCCCCCCCAAGGCTATGACCCCTCCTAGCCGCGCCCCTCCCTCCATAGCACTCCCGTGAGCCAGCTAACTTCTGCTGACCCCGGCGACTCCCGCCCTACCTCCGACTCCTCCCCACGTGGGACTACCCCATCTCCATCGTGCCCGTCAACGGGTCCTCCCCCCCCCCCCGCTCTTGCGCGGGAAAAGAAAACAGCCAGCAACGATCCGCGCTTCTCAGCCCTGGCCCCGCCCCCACCATCTCCCAGCACGGGATACCCGCAGAAAGCCCGCACTTTCACTCTGCCCGGCCCCGCCTCCTCCAGGGCTACTCCCATTGTCAGTCCCCCCCCACCAGCTCCCCGAACTCCCCGTTTACCCCCCTGCCCGAACCCGTCCACCAGACCCCTACAGGAAAACCCATATAGGAAAGACAAATCGACATCACCCCACCCACCCTAAGGCCAACCCACATCTTACATTAAACCAAGCAAATACAAATACAGTATTATACAGCATCCCCCATCCTAGACCCTCAGTTTGAGTCCAATTTCTCGGCCTGCACAAAGGCCCACGCCTCCTCCGGGGACTCAAAATAATGGTGCCGATCCTTATAGGTGACCCACAGACGCGCCGGCTGCAACATGCCGAACTTCACACTCCGTCTATGGAGCACCGCCTTCGTCCGGTTAAACCCGGCCCTCCGCCTCGCCACCTCCGCACTCCAGTCCTGGAAGATCCGCACTTCCGTGTTCTCCCACTTGCTGCTCCGCTCCTTCTTGGCCCACCGGAGCACACACTCACGATCCACAAACCGATGAAACTGCACCAGCACCGCCCGCGGCGGATCGTTCGGCTTGGGCTTCCTAGTCAGAATTCTGTGGGCCCCCTCTATCTCCAGGGGCCCCTGGAAGGACCCAGCCCCCATCAGCGAGTTTAACATAGTCACCACATAGGCCGCCAGGTCCGACCCCTCCAGCCCTCCGTGAGGCCCAGGATCCGCAAATTCTTCCTCCTCGACCGGTTGTCCAGCTCCTCGAACTGCTCCTGCCATCTTTTATGGAGCGCCTCGCGCACCTCCACCTTCCCCGCCATGGGCACGGCCTCATCCTCCCTTTCGGAGGCCTGCTGCTGCAGCTCCCGGATCGCAGCCCCCTGGGCTGTCTGGGTCTCCACCACCTCCCTGTTGGTTACCTTCAGCGACTCCAGCAGCTCCAACTTAAGCTCCTGGAAGCAGCGCAGCAGAGTCGCCTGCTGCTCCTGAGCCCACTGCCTCAGCTCCTCAAGGCCTCCGCCGGCCGCCATTTTGTCTTCCTTCCCCCGCTTTTTCAGGGGTGCTTTCTCCAGTTTTCTCCTTACCCCAGTCCTGGTCCGGACCATAGGACCATTGGGGTCGACTCCTGACCTCTTCCCACGTCGGGATTTGCCGACACAGCTCCGTTGGGGGCCCTGAAAAGAGCCCCAAAGTCCGTTCTCAGCGGGAGCTGCCGAATGTGCGGCTTAGCTCCTCATTGCCGCCACCGGAAGTCCGAAAGATATGAATATTAATGTCCTGTCTCATTCTAAATATTCATAGAATGGTAAGAGCCCATTGTTCCCATGAAGATACTTTGAAAAAGTTATCCAATGAGTCCGCATCCTGAGGTGTACATTAAATCCTTGACACTATTTGACGAGCGCATTTGCTCGCTTGTTTCCTGACTCTCGCAGCACCGAGAAACACATGGCTATTCAACATGGCTCGCATTGTATCAGGGGCCTCAGTGAGGAACGAACATAGTCCCATTTTGCACATTGGGGAGCTCCACTCGCTGGAACTCCAGAGCATAACAAGAGATCGGGAATCTCCGAGGCGCCTGAAGTGATCCCTGATTCCCCCCAGCCCGAACGCACTCTGGGAGGGTCCCCCGCACCCCACTCGCACTCCTCCCAACACTTACACGGGACACCCCCGGCCTGATCACGTATGCAAAAAATGCCAGCTTGGCAGTGCCCATGCCAGCTGACAGTGCCACCTAGGCAGTGCCAGGCTGGCACCCCACGAGTGCCGTTCCATCTGTGGGGACCAGTACCAAACAGCGCTCGCCTGAGGTCTCCGAGGCAAAGGGAATAAATCCCAAAGCCTTAGGTAGTTCGGGAATCTGCACATTAGAGTGAGACTAACTGTCTCACTTTAATATGTGGATTTGCCAAGAGGTGATCCCACCCACAATGGGCAGGATTTACATCGCAACATCTCGTGAGATCACATTGGATCTCGCGAGGTGTTGCGAGCTGGGTAGATTCCGGGAGCGGCGTCTCCCGGCTTTTATCAGCCATGCTGCACCGCAGCGAGCTGTTTTCATTGGATGCCGCCCATAGTTCCTGAGGCGCTAGTTTATGAAAGAGTGACAACATTTTCTAAGACGTGTCTGAAATATATTACTGTCCAGGTAAAAATCACAAACCACACCTAATTGTAGAAAATCTGCACAAACAATGTTTTTTTTTTTAAATCACGATCAAATTCTACTCTGGACATACTTTCCCCTCTGGTAAGTTTTGTGGAACAACTAAATAAACAAAACAAGACAGGGAGAAAGTGTGCTTATTTCCCTTGCTTATGAAGAGATAGGGATTCATTCATGCAGATCAGTGGAGCTAACCCCTTCAATGAATAGCCTTATTTAGTATAAAGGTCAGGGACGATGTCTGAAAAGTTGCTTGGACAGGTGTGCCACCGGCTCATTTTCTGTGATCCAGGAAGTGGCTGTTTTAACTCATTTAAAGGTCATGCTGAAATAAAGGATGCTGATTCTGATTGAATTTGGCACCTGCAGTTCTCCTCCAAGAACAGTACATTCCTCCAACTCGAGCCTCTTGCGCATCCTGCACCGCCTTTGCAACATCATTGTTGAGTGTACTTTTAAATATTTAGGCCCTAAGTTATGGAACTTCCTTCCTAAACCGTCGGATTTCTCTACCTTCTGTAAAAGCTATCACTTTAACCAAAATCCGCTAGTCAATATGTTTTTCTACAAAATGCCGTGAAACATTTTCTAACGCCCTCCTTATGGACTGAACTCATCTCTCTACACATCTTCTTCATTGTTGTCGCTCTACATTCAGTATGCTTCACCCGGTGTTTATGTCCTTACATTGTGTATTCATCGTATGTCCTATGTTTTTCACGTATGGAACGATCTGCCTGGACTGTACACTGAACAATACCTTTCACTGTACCTTGGTACATGTGACAATAAATCTAAATCAAATCAAATGTTCAAAGCAGAGATTGATAGATTTCTAGATACCAATGACAGCAAGGGACACGGGGATTGTACAGGAAGGTGGCATTGAGGTGGAGTGACAGCCATGATCTTTGTTAAATGGTGGTGGCTCGAGGGGCCGAGTGGCCTACTCCTACCTTCGTATTTCTTCAGTACGTGTGCCGAGTTGGAGCACTCTAATGGTTGTCCCAATGCCTGTTTCAGGTTAGCATACAAATGAGTCATCTGTTGCAACAATTACCGTACATGCATTCTAATCAGAAGGTAAAGGACACGGATAATTGATGCATCTGTTCATATAATAACAAGCTGTTTCAAACTGACAATGCTGTATTGCATATCAAATGTCGGGTTTTGCAATACTCTGCAAATTCATTAAATGTAAGTTAATAAAGTAAACAGTAAATCAGGTTTAATAAGCTGCTTCCCAGGTGTACATCCTGTTAATAAAGATCTGTTTGACTTGCACGGGTTGACGCAGAGGAAAGAAACATTATTTCTAGCCATATGGATGTTTTTCCATTCCCTTTGTATTTTTCGTACTGATCAACATGGAAAAGGGTGCCTGATTAGAATCACACATGCACAGCGACCAAGTAGCTAATTAAACATCAGATGGATATCAGATGGCTTATCTAGCATTTGAAATAAGCCAAGCAATTTGCAGTACAAGGTTTGGTAGGTAGACAAAGCAAATATATCAGGGGCTATTTACATGATTGGCAACTAGCACACTGTATTAACAACCTAACTGTATTAAAAGTGACGGTTGCAGTAATAAAGGAGATGGACTATTTACTTCAATGCATTAACCTTGTGGGTCTGAATCCCAGTTGAAGGCAGCACTGTTCCATCATAGGATATATGACCACAGAAGGATGCATAAGTAGATTAGGAGCGTCTGGAAAACTAATCCATACAGAAATGTTACAGATAATGCATTTCATTATATTAGTAAATATCTACTGGGGGCTCAACTAATGCTTAAAATTGTACGATTTCAGAAATTAGGTAAGCACTTCAATTATTTTTTCTCAAAAAGGCTTCTATAATAATCTTTAGTGTCACAAGTAGGCTTACATTAACACTGCAATGAGGTTACTGGGAAAACCGTCACACTCACTCGAATGGTAGGTAAGCCTTTTACTCCAGTGAGATACTGTAAATCTAGCTGCAACAAGCTTTGAGACATTCTCTATCTCTATCTTTCCCCTCCTGGTTCTGCTGCCGATCGTCCGCTCTCTCTTTCTCCACTTTCTGGGCGTAAGCCTAACTGGGAGGAGGGGGTGTGAAGGTGGCTGAGAATCACAGATCAACGCTGCATTGAGAAACCTGCAACAACCCATCGAATCCCACATTTAATTGCAGCGAATTAGGATGGGTGTGGGAAAGGCCCCTGGAGAGACAGGTTCCCTAGACCTTCGGGAACTCGCCACTGAAAGCAATTTTGAGAGCCCAGCGGCAATTGAGGGGGCTGAAGAAATGACGGGCAAAGCTCCCAATGCTGTCTTGGCTAATTGTGTGAAAGGCTTTTCCTCACACAACGTGTTCTGAGAATTGACTACTTTGGATGTGTTATTTGATTTGTTGGGGTTGAAGCTGCAGGAATGGAGGAACATGACTCCCCCCACAATCTGCCACTTCACAGGACAGAGGACTGGGGTTGAAAACCCTCCAGCATTGACCTGGAGTCACCAACAATTGAAGATCAATATCCAGGATACAGCTACGTACAAACCTGGAGAAAGATCATCAGGACGTTAAAAATATATATTTTTGTCATCTTCTCTGAACATCTTACTTTATCAGATACAAAAATTTTGAGGGGCAGCACGGTGGCGCAGTGGTTATCACTGTTGCCTCACGGCGCCGAGGTCCCAGGTTCGATCCCGGCTCTGGGTCACTGCCTGTGTGGAGTTTGCATATTCTCCCCGTGTTTGCGTGGGTTTTGCCCCCACAACACAAAGATGAGCAGGGTAGGTGGATTGGCCTGACTAAATAGCCCCTTAGTGTCCAAAGATGTGCAGGTTACGTGGGGTTACGGGATGAGGAAAAAAATGAATTGGGTATTTAAAAATTTTTTTTCATTTTAAATTTTGAAAATGGGAAATGGAGGCTGTTTGGCTGACAATCAGGTGTCATCCAATTAGGTAATGAGCCATTTTGCTTTCCACTTTGCATTGGAAAGCAGTACACTACTAGAATGGATGTGTTGGCTGACTAATAGCTGGAGCTTGCTGGCAAGTCATATGTTAAAATCTGCAGGAAAACATTTAATTACAGTTGGCAACCTTAGAATGGAAGTAAACAGAAAGGTGCAGCTTGCAGGAAGTAACTTTCAGAATGGGCAGAAGATCAACATTCTGAATATCTCTGCAAACCAATACCTCAGAAGGGTCCGGGTTTTGGGTCAGGCCATGGCAGACACTTGTGGGAGAAGATCTACTGCCAATTGGGCCTATTGGGGACAGTTTACAAGGGGCTGTCAAAGAGATGACAGCCCTCGAACCTCTTTGTTTCGGGATCCTTCCAGGGATCTGCAGGAGACATTTGCAAGATTTTGCAGTCAGCCGTCCGCAAATGCATTATACCTGTCCAAGGTCATGCTTGCCAGGCAGGACGTTCTGTATACCTTGGCATTGAAGATGCCAGTCACAATGGACATCCCTCGGGTTTGTGTCTCTCACCAGTGCCGCACAGGTGCAGGATCTCATCGGCTGTACACATGTGGCAATTGAGGCACCTGAGCCACAAGGGCATCCATTCTGTCAAAGTACATGCAACCACAGAAACACGATTATCTAGATGTATGCAAGAGTTTCAAAGAACTGTCATGATACATTCATCTTACCAATGAATTTTACATTTCAGTATGGATTAGTTTTCCAGACGCTCCTAATCTACTTATGCATCCTTCTGTGGTCATATATCCTATGATGGAACAGTGCTGCCTTCAACTGGGATTCAGACCCACAAGGTTAATGTATTGAAGTAAATAGTCCATCTCCTTTATTACTACAACACTTTTTTATAAAAATCCATTTTGTAAAACCATCACTTTTAATAACAGTTAGGTCGTTAATACTGGCAAAGTGATTAGCACCGCTCCCTCACAGGGTCAGGGACCCAGTTTCAATTCTGGCCTTGGGTGGCTGTGTGTGTGGAGTTTGCACATTCTTCCCGTGTCTGCGTGAGTTTTCTCCGGGTGCTCCGGTTTCCTCCCACAGTCCAAAGATGTACAGGTTAGGTGGATTGGCCATGCTAAATTTCCCTTAGTGCCCAACGATGTGCAGGTTACGTATGGAAAAGGAGTGGGTCAGGCAGACCCGATGGGCTGAATGGCCTCCTTCTGCCCTGTAGAGATTCTATGCTTCAATGCCAGACTGCTTGCTCTCCCTTGAACCCTTCGCAACTCAGAACAGGCTGACTGGCTAGCTGCTTGGAGACAAGGGCTACTAACTATTTAAAATGTGGCAGATGACATTCTTGACAGAACCAATCAATGAGGTCCAAGGGCACCTTCATCAAAGACATACGACGACAACCCATATCATTGAGCAAGCGATTGGCGTGTTGCAGATGCCTCAACAGAGTTGGAGGTGGCTCTGAATATGCACTAGCCCGAGTCTCCAGGATAATCATAGCACAGCAATGAGGATTGAACCTTCAGGAGAAGGAAGATGCAGAATGTTGTGCCTCTTCAGAACAGGAGAAAGAGGAATATGATGCAGCCATTACTCCAGCAACAGTACACATTTCTGCTCAGGATGCTGTTATAATTGCGAGTTAGTTAGGTTGTACTGGTGCAGCTATCAGTCAGCCACATACTAAATGCACTTGGCCCCCATCCTTCCACCATTACAACAAAGCATCCCTTCCACAAAACACCCATTGTTTGGTTTTATGTCTTATCTTACCATTCATCACCAGAGAGAAGGCCACCGGGCACACAGCAGGCAAGAGTGGGAAAGATAAGGAAGTGGTTCAAACTAATAATATTTATATGGCTCACACATTAAACAGGCTGAACACTGTAGCATTGTATAACACATCCTATGATATTGCGTTCTGCCCTTTGAGCAATTCATCTACGAGAACACCCAGGTTCTTTCCCCGCCCAACAGCTTTAATTGTTAGCCCTCCCTACATGTACGACCCTGCATATATCTACATTTAATTACATCAACCAGATGTAGGTCTAATTCTCCCATCGCATCTAGATCCGATTATTTTCTCCTCTTAAGTTTTTTTGTGGGTGCTGCTGGTTAGGTCAGCATTTATTGCCTAATCCTAATTGCCCATCTGTAATTGCTCTTGAGAAGGTGGTGGTGGGCCACATTCTTGATCCACTGCAGTCCATGTGGTGTCAGTGCACCCATGGGGCTTTTAGGGAGGGATTTCCAGGATTTTGACCCAGGCACGGTTAAGGAACGGCGATGTGATTCCGAGTCAAGACAGTGTGTGACTTGGAAGGGAACTTACTGGCGGTGGTGCAATGCCTCCGCAGCTCTTTGTTTCATCTGCAAGCTTGAGGGTAATACCCACCCCACGTGATCCAGGTCCTGAATAGTGATAGCAAAGAGTAGCCATTCCAACATTGGCCCCTGTGGTACTCCACTTGCAACTCGTATCCAAATAGAGCCACTTCTATAAATGATCACCATTCCCTGCAAGAACACAGCCAATTCCGTGTAGCACCAGCCAGAGGTGGTGTCACAGTGGTACAAAATCAGAAGAGAGTGGCCTGAGTGTCCTCAATATTGATTCCGGATCCCACACAGTCTCATGGCATCAAGTCAAACTGAAGGAAGGAAACCTTTGCTGATTCTCACTTACCTTCCTCGGTACTCCTCCACGTTGAAAATCACTGGAGGAAGCACTGAGGGTAGTAATGGCACAAAATGTATTCTGGGTGAGGGGCTTCAATGTCCATTAAGATTGGCTCAGTAGCACCTCTATTGCCCAAGTTGGTTGAGTCCAAAAGGGTATATCTGCCAGACCGGGCTGTGACAGTTGGTGATAGAAGCAACTGATGGAACCATCAATTCAGCGAACACGTGTAGTTGGATCTGAACAGAGGCTTTAATACACTTACAATAGAGCCAGCCTATTCGTCGTTGAACTTCAGGTGAAATGGCAGGCTGGCTCTACGGCACTGATCTTTATACATCGGTCCCAGGGGGAGGAGTCCTGGGCGGAGCCAAGGGAGGAGCCCAGTACAAACTCTCGTGTACTCCCAGAGTGACTCCCCCTGGTGGTCGGATAGTGCAACTGCACTTACAATGGGTAGATAACGAACATATATACATGGAGTGATATTGGCAACTATATATAGTGTGAATCACATTCACCACATTCACCCCCTGTTAAAAAAAATCAAGTCCGGCGGGGGTGATGGCTCAGAGTCAGTCTGTCCGGTGGACGAATTGTCCGTTTTGATCTGCGGAGCACCGGGGTTGCAGCCTCTTGCGGTTTGCTGGGTGGGCGTCGAGGTCTGGGGTACGGTTGCCGGCTCCGGGGCGAGTCTTGTCCAAACCTCATACACCTCCTGGTCGAATGGAAACTGGGTGCGCGGGGGACGGGCTGGTGCTGGCGCTCGGGACTGGTGGGGTGAGCTCGCAGAATCGGGGGCGCAAGGAGGCGGCCGCATAGGGAACGGGGAAAGGAGTTCCTCGGTGAGGGTAGATGGGGGGCTGGATCCAGCGGATGCCAGGTCCCGGAGGGATACTGTGTCCTGGCGACCGTCCGGGAACTCAACAAATACGTACTGGGGGTTGGAATGAAGCAGGCGCACCTTTTCAACAATGGGGTCGGTCTTGTGCGCCCTGACGTGCTTCCTTAGGAGAACCGGGCCTGGCATCCTCAGCCACGAAGGAAGTGAGACCCCTGTGGTAGTGCCCCTGGAAAAAATGAAGAGCCGCTCGTGGGGGGTTTAGTTGGTAGCTGTACACAGGAGGGATCTAATTGCATGGAGCGCGTCAGGGAGGACTTCCTGCCATTGGGAAACTTGGAGCTTCCTGGACCTGAGGGTCAGTAGGACGGTCTTCCAGACCGTCTCGTTCTCCCTCTCCACCTGTCCGTTCCCCCTGGGGTTGTAACTGGTATTCCTGCTCGAGGCGATGCCCTTGTCGAGCAGGTACTGACGCAGCTCGTCACTCATAAAGGACGCACCCCTGTTGCCGAACCGAACAGGGTGAAGACCTAATGACTGTGTGGGAGGTCATATCGGGGCATGGGATGGCAAGGGGGAATCGGGAGAACTCGTCAATAATGTTAAGGAAGTAAATGTTTTTGTTAGTGGAGGGGAGTGGCCCTTTGAAATCGATCATAAGGCGTTCAAAGGGCCTAGAAGCCTTGACCAGGTGGGCCCTGTCTGGTCTATAGAAGTGCAGTTTGCACTCCGCACAGATCGGGCAGTCCCTGGTGACCGCTTTTACCTCCTCGTTGGAGAAAGGCAGGTTTCAGGCCCTGATGTAGTGGGCGGACCAGGTGACCCCTGGGTGGCAGAGGTCATTGTGGTTGGCTTTTAGGCGGCTGATTTGCGCGCTGGCGCATGTCCCGCGGGATAGGGCATCCGGAGGCTCGTTGAGCTTCCCCGGTCGATATTTGATATCGTAATTGTAGGTGGAGAGTTCAATCCTCCACCGAAGAATTTTGTCATTTTAAATTTTGCCCCTTTGCGAGTTGTCGAACATGAGTTGTCAATTCAGCGAACACGTGTAGTTGGATCTGAACAGAGGCTTTAATACACTTACAATAGAGCCAGCCTATTCGTCATTGAACTTCAGGTGAAATGGCAGGCTGGCTCTAAGGCACTGATCTTTATACATCGGTCCCAGGGGGAGGAGTCCTGGGTGGAGCCAAGGGAGGAGTCCAGTACAAACTCTCGTGTACTCCCAGAGCGACTCCCCCCTGGTGGCCGGATAGTGCAACTGCACTTACAATGGGTAGATAACGAACATATATACATGGAGTGATATTGGCAACTATATATAGTGTGAATCACATTCACCACAGCAACAAAAGGGGAAAACCTACTGACCTCATCCTCACCGATCTACCTGTCACAGCTGCATGTCCATGCATGGAGGAGTGATCTATGTACAGTCCTTGTAGAGATGGAGTAGTGACTTCACACTGAAGATACCCTCGATCATGTTATGTGGTAGTAAAACCAGGCTAATTGGGATAGATTTAGGATAGATCAAGTAGTTTAAAACTGGGCATCCATGAGCGGCTGTTGGGGCATTAGCAGCAGCAGAATTGTATTCAGCCACAAAATGTAATCGCAGTTCATTTCTCTCATTCTACCATCACCAATCCTTGTTCAGCTAGTGGTGCAGAAAAGCTTGCCTGGAACAGCGCCAGGCACACTTAAATGTGAGATGCCAACCTAGTGAAGCTGCAACACAAAATTGCATGCATGCGAAACAGTGGAAGATGACAGATAGAGGTGAGGAACCCCACAACCCACAGATCAGAACAAGCTTTGCGGCCCTGCCACATCTAGTGGTGAATGGTGGTGGACAGCGCCGGCCCTAGGGTTGCTGGCGCCCCGGGCAAGCTGAACTTCGGCGCCCTTCGGGGGGGGGTGGGGCGGGCAGAGGCGGGGCCAGGGGGGCCGAGGGGGGGGGCGGGCTGAGGGGGGGGGCCGAGGGAGGGCGGGGCCCGAGGGGGCCAGGGGCGGGGCCGAGGGGGCCGAGGGGGCCGGGGTCGGGGGGGGGGGGGGACGGACGGAGGGGGGGCGACGGCGGACGGAGGGAGGATGGACGGAGGGGGGGGGGCGGAAGGGGCTGCCCTGGGGGAGGGTGGCCACCGCGCATGCGCTGGTTGGCACCGGCCCAACTGCGCATGCACGGGACCCGAGTCTCTGGCGCCCCCTAGCACATGGCGCCCCGGGCGACTGCCCGAGTTGCCGGTACCTTGGGCCGGCCCTGGTGGTGGATAACTAAACAGCTAACCAGGGGAGGAGGTTCTACAAATATCCCCAACCTCAACCCAGCATGTCAGTGGCAAAGACAAGGCTGAAGCATTTGCAGCCACCTTCAGCCAGAAATGCCGAGTGGATGATCCATTTCAGTCTCTTGTTGAAGTCCCCAGCGTCACAGATGCCAGTCTTCAGGCAATTACATTTACCCCACCTGATATCAAGAAATGGCTAAACACACTGGACACCCAAAGGCTAGGGACCCTGACAGCATTACAGCACTGCTACTGTCGACCTGTGCTCCAGGATTAGCCAGGGCCCTCACCAAGCTGTCTCAATACGGCTACAACAGTGGCATCTCCCCATCAATGTGGGAAAGTGCCTGGCTGTGTCATTTCACAAATCCAATGGGTCAATTACAGCCCCATCAGTTTACTCTTCATCTTTATCAAAATGATAGAAATTGTTATCGACAGTGCTGTCAAGCTGCACTTAATCAGCAAGATCCTGTTCACTGATGCTCAGCTTGGGTTCTGCCAAGGACCCTCAGCTCCTGACCTAATTACAACCTTGACCCAAACATGGGTAACATCAAGGCAAAGAGGTGGGTGGTGCGCCTCCCTCACTTACTCCCTTTCCTGATCGGCAGCGTCTCCCAAGGTCTGTCCCATTGGGTGACATTCTACTCCCCCACCCCCACCTAACATCTGGCCCAGAGAGCCTAGGTGCGATGTACCCGAATGGAAACAGAGTCTCATAACGAGCACATTTAGCCGGTTGTTTCCCGGTGCTCGGAGTGCTGAGAAGCCCCACGCTATTCAATGGGACTCTGTTCCAATTCGAGTAGATTCAGGGCCTCAACAGGGAACTCCCCAACGAGGCCGCACTTATCCCATTTTCTGCGCTGATGAGCTCCACTCCCCGAACTCCTTCATACAGGAGATTGGACCCTCCAATGTGACCCCCCCCAAACCCACCCCCGGCCAAGCCCCAACCTATAAGGGGGTCCTTGCGCCTGCCCGTACCCCCTGCACCCACAAGCACGCCCACGTCATGGGAAAAATGCTAGCTTGGCACCTTGGTACCCTGGCAGTACCCCTGCCAGCCGGCAGTGTCACCTGGGCATCTTGGTAGTGCCAGGCTGGTGCCCGGATGACCAGGGTGCCAGGCTGGCAGAACCAAGGTTCCTGGGTGGCACCAGCATTGTCAGGGTGCCACCCTGCCCAGACGGCAGATACCTGTAAGCTTTAAGTCCCCTAGGAGACCCCATGAATGCCGTTCCGCCAGGTCTCTGTTTGTGGGGACCAACACTGAACGGCGCTCACCCGAGGTATCCAAGGCAAAGGGGTTAGACCCCAACACCATGGTTAGATCGTGGGAGTGCATATTAGAGCGAGACTAGCTGCAAATTTGCTAAAAATGATCAGCCCACCATGAGCAGGATTCACATCGCAACTTCTCATGAGAGCACGTTAGACCTCCCGAGGTGTGGTGAGCCGGATAGATCCCAGAAGAAGGACCTCCCAGCATTTACCACTGCGTCACACTGCGCCACGCTCCCTTTCGGGCGCAATGCGGCCGGTAGATGGTGCCCATGGATGTTGTCACTGTTATGCAAGACCTCCCTTGATATAAAATCTTCCCACTCTTTTTTCTTTGTATTTTGTAATTTAAAGTATCCAATTATTTTTTTTTCCAATTAAGGGGCAATTTAGCATGGCCAGTCCACCTACTCTGCACATCTTTGGGTTGTGGGGGCGAAACCCACGCGGACATGGGGAGAATGTGGCAACTCCACACGGACAGTGACCCAGAGCCGGGATCGCACCCGAGTCCTCGGCGCCGTCATGCTTTTATTTCAATCTGTAATTTCCTGCCTTTGAACAGCATTGACTGTTTTTGCCTTTCTCTGCCAAATAGCTCTGCCCTTCTTCATCACCTGCCTCTTTTCTTCTCCCCGTTCTCTTTTCATTATTTCCCATCTCTTTCAGCCCTACTCCACGCTGTGACTATTACGAAAATCAATAGGAAAGTAGAGTTCGACTTTAAAATTGATTGACTGTTATTTACTTCACAGCAAGCATTGGGAACTCATGTTGCTAGTTACGTTACAGCAGCACTTGCATATTTTAACAGTGTGAAAATGATTTCAGATTGGCCAATTTTCCACACCATCAGACCAATTTACTTTAGTCACAATGTCTTAGAATTGTTTTAGGGGTGAAAGGTTGCTGAATTACCTTTCATCTGTGAGATGGGAGGGAGAAGAAACATTAGAAGTTCCTAAACGAAATGCAGGTTCACACAAGGCAGAATACAGGGCAGGTGGTGGAAACCCATGCCACCACTCGGTGTGCTGGTTTGCTGAGACCATCCTATCCATGGGCCACAAGAGGTAGGCTGCCACTTAGAGTACGTAGGAGGCCAACAGAGGCAAAACTGAGAATCTTTTCCAAAATAAGCAAAGCTGAGGGGCGCGATTCTCCGACCCCACACCAGGTGGGAGAATCGCAGGAGTGCCAGGCGATTCCCGCCACGCCGTCCTGGCACCCGCACGCGATTCTCCCCCCCCCCCCCAAAACGGCGTGCCGAGGTTTACGACAGGCCGCTCGGAGAATCGCCGCTCGCCGTTTCTAACGGTCGAGTGGTGATTCTCCGGCTCGGATGGGCCGAGTGGCCTGCCCAACACCTGGTCGCTGCCGGCGTGAACAGCGCGCGAACGCTGCGTGTGCGACCTGTGGGGGGTGGGGAGGGAGGATCGAGCACCAGGGGGGTGCTCAGGAGGGGTCTGGCCCGCGATCGGTGCCCACCGATCAGCGGGCCGGCGTCTCTAAAGGATGCACTCTTTTTCCTCCGCCGCCCCGCAAGATAAATTCTCCATGTCTTGCGGGGCGCCCGCGGGGAGGACAGCAACCGCGCATGCGTGGGTTGGTGCCGGCCAACCTGCACATGCGCGGCTGACGTCATTTAAGCGCTGCCGGCCGCGTCATTTATGCGGCGCCGCTTTGGCGTGGGCGCCAAGGCCCGGCGTGTGAAATTGACGCGGCGCCACTCCTAGCCCCCTGGGGGTGGGAGAATAGGGGGCGAGGAACGGCCTCCGACGCCGGAGTGAAACACTCCGGTTTTCACTCCAGCGTCGGCACTTAGGGCGCGATTCTCCACAAATGCGGAGAATCATAAAGGCTGCCTTGGGACAGGCCGTGAGCCACGGCAGCCTTCACACCCACTTCCGGGGCCGATTATCCCCCCCCCGGGCGGGGCTAGGAGCGCGGCCCCGTGCGTCACGGCGGCGCGGCCTTGACGACCGTCATCAAGGCCGCACACCAAGCGTCATGCCGGCTGACGCGGCCGATGATGTCAGCCGCGCATGCGCAGGTTGGACAACGCCAACCCGCGCATGCGCAGTTGGCGTCTTTTCCCTCAGCCGCCCCGCAAGACATGGCGGCTTGATCTTGCGGGGCGGCGGAGGGAAAAGAGTGCGTCCGTTACGGACGTATGGCCCGCGATTGGTGGGCACCGATCGCGGGCCTATGCCCCCCTTGGCATGGCCGTGGTACTGCCGTGCCAATCGGGCCCCCAGATGCCCCAAACAGGCATCTGGCACACGTTTCATGACGGCAGCAAGCAGGTGTGGTTGCTGCCGTGTTGAAACGGGCACGAAGGCCTGGCCGATTGGCCCATCGGCCTCGGAGAATCGCCAAAAAAACGTAAAAATCGTAAAAAACGGCGAGCGGTGATTCGTGGCATGGGTCGGGCGTGGGGGAGGGAGAATAGCGGGAGGGCGTGAAAAATGTTGGGAGGCCCTCCCGCTATTCTCCCATCTGGCGTGGTGGGCGGAGAATCGCACCCATAGTCTCCCATTGGCCCCCGTAAATCGTGCGACGCCCCTGCTAGCCCCACGGAGCCCACATCCCTTGAATGAATGAAAAAAAAAATCTGCCCTTTGAAAAGTTTCCAACTCGCCAAGGGCATTATTAAATTGGTGGCTTGTTGCTAACATTGTTTGATGTGTAGTACTTTTTTGCACGATGCACACGGGATATAGTGTCAACACACTGTCACAAGCCCACATTCCTCAGCGTCACAGTAACTTATGACAGATTTACTCTTGCTTGTTGCTGGCCAATGCTCTTGAGATTAAGGATGCAGTTGAGGTAGTCCCCTGTGAGTGCCCAGGGCATTGACTACCTACATTAACTGGCTACAGCTGTTCCCTAGTGAGACAAACAGCTCTGCTTTCCTGGTCAGGTGATCCATCACACATGCACAAAATAATGGGTCAGAGAACAAACAAAGCTTAGAATATGAAACGCAGCACGCACAAAGAAACAGAGAACGATTAATGTCAACAACAAACAGGAAATTGCAAAGCGTTTCTTTGTTGCTGTCCCTATAAATATTTTCTTACTCTTGGATGTTTTTGTTCAAATAAAACATGTACATCATTTTTGATGATGCTGGTGATGCAAAGATAGCATTTGCACTGAACTATTGTTTATGAGTGACAAGTTTCACATCGGCATAAATACCAGTATAAGCAATTATGAAAATATGGAGTTTCAGTTTCAACCCATTGACTGAAATTTTTTTTACCATTTAACGTTATCAGAAATAATTCTGCAGAAAGAGCCCTATTTTGTCACCAGAGCGTCTCAGATTTTCTGGGGCTCTTGAAAACGTTAGAGATTAAATCAAAATGTTTTTCATCCATTATCTGTGTTTTGTTGCTCGTTGTGTTCTCTCTTAAATTGGCTCTGTTTATGGCAGTTAATATGGTCGCCTTCCTTAATTCTAATTACGCTTGCTCAAGAGTCGCCAGGTATCTTTCGATACCGCCACAAGGTTCAAAATCGAATACTGATCAAAAACTCGATACACCAGTTAGTAAGTTCGAAATCAATACTCATTTATTTACACACACAGTCAATTATACTCATGCACAAGCTCTACTAACTGAACTATCACTACTACTAAAGCCTATACTTAGCTTTGGGCGCCCACTCAGTCAGAGGAACAATGGCCATTGTCCGGTTCTGAGGCTGTTGGGATCGAACTTGTATGGAATAGTAGCTAGGAGCATCTATCTCGTAGCGTGTGTTGACTTTGGACTTACTTGTTCTGGTGCAGCTGCTAGGCAGGCCTCTCGTCGCTGAGAGCCAAGGCCAAGAAGAACGATTCTCTCTTGGGGGCTTCTTCTTATACCCAAAGGGGCTTCGCGTGCTTTTGGGCGGTCCTTGAACTTGGTCCCAATTAATTGGACCATATCCTGATCATTGGTATCGATTTCCTCCAATAAAGGGGTGGCTGCCCTGATCGCTGGGCGGGCCCTAGGTGGCCGTTGGCCTGCTTTGTTCTAGTCTCCTCTGGCGCCAGGGTGTCTGCTTTGGTATCGTTTGCTTAAATGTTTCTCTTTTGTCCCCGGAGATGGTATGCTAATGGCTTTGCAGTATCGGTCTTGTCTGGGAGCTTCAAGCTCCAATCAACAGACAAACCTTGCACCTGCTTGCTTTCTCAGCATTGTCCATTTTTCCCTTCATTCTCTGCAAGTGTCCATTTTGGTCACCCCAGGTGGCTACACTCCCTCCTTGTGATCCTCAACGCGAAGTGTGAAGGATCACATTACCGCATCGTCTTCGTTCTCTGACCAAGCGGGGCACCCATGACTAGGCTCTACACTGTCCTATACTATGCAGCACAATTTTACCTAAATCATTTTAAATACAGACATCATCAAAAAAACCCTACGGGGCGCTATAGCTTTCAAGCATGCATTACAAAATAAAAAAACCGGAACGAACTATCCTCAATAAACTATCCTCACTTAAACAATCCAAAAATATTCTAACATCTTAAACTATACAAAATAGCAGCACACAAATGGCTACAGTTTCTCTAGAGAATTACGCACCATTGCCATCCCGTTCCCCACCTCACACCTTGGGAAGAGACCTGGATCCCGAAGCTGGAATCAGCTCGGTGTCCAGCTGTTCACTGTGGGCCACATTAGAAATGTGCCGTTAGAAAGGGTGTACCACACTCATACTTCACACTGAATGAGAAAGAGGAATGCTGATACTCAATCCACATGTGTGGAGAAAATGTGTTGCATGTAGCTTCACACCCACTGTTGCTAAAGAATTGTAAGTGGAGGCAGAGAAATAGAGATGTGTTGAAACTTTGAGCGGTTGCGACAAACATAAATCCTTCTCAATATCATCTAAACATGAATTCAGATACCAGCTCACTGCTGAATAATTCAAAGTGTAAAATTGTCAATAAAGTTCCTTTTAGAAAAATATATTTCAATCACAATCTATTTGCACTGAATAATATTGGTGGTATTACTTTAACTGGAGAGCTCAGAATCTGGTCCAAGCCAGTATTTAGGCTCCATACAAGTCGCCTTCCACACCTCTTCATTCAACCCCATCAATAGATCCTTTTCATCTCATGTGTTAATCTAAGTTCCCCTTCACTGGAGCCGGCTTGCCCCAGTGGGTGGGGAGGAGGACGGGGAAACAATGGGAATGAGACAGGAAGGCGCCGGAGTGTTGAGTCACCGGGCTAGCAGATTGGCTAGTCAAGGGAGTCAGATGGGGGGGGAAGTAGATGGCAGGGGTGGGGGTATCGGGGGATGGGGTTAGGGGAGGGGGGGGTTGTTCTGCTGACGGGAGAGGGACTTGAAATAGGCACTGGAAAGGAGGTCGAGGGTGGAGGCAGCCAAAGGGCGGGCCAGGAATGGCGCGACGCACGGGTCAGGGGCCGGCCCGAGAAAGGCTATGGCTGACCGGCGGGGTGGGGGGGGGGGGGGGATGTGCCCCCCGACCAGGCTGGTCACCTGGAACGCCAAGGGACTGAATGGGCCGGTTAAGAGGGCGCGGGTGTTCGCGCACTTGCGGGCCCTGAGGGCGGACGTAATTATGTTACAGGAGACACATCTGAAAGTGTCGGACCAGACCAGGCTAAGGAAGGGCTGGATTAGCCAGGTCTTCCACTCGGACTTGGACTCGAAGTCCAGAGGGGTGGCAATCATGATCAACAAGCGCGTGCAATTTGAGGCAGAGGGCATATCCGCAGACAGGGGGGGCAGATACCTGATGGTACGGGGCAGACTGGAGGGGAGAAGAGTGGTGCTGGTGAATATATATGCCCCGAACTGGGATGACGTGGACTTCATTAAAAGAGTGCTGGGGAAGATCCCGGACTTGGATTCTCGCAGGCTAATAATGGGAAGGGACTTTAACATGGTCCTTAACCCGACTTTGGATCGGTCGTGTCCCAGAACGGGTAGACTCTCAGCAATGGCAAGGGAGCTGAAAGGGTTTATGGAGCAAATGGGGGCAGTGGACCCCTGGAGAGATAGACAGCCAACAGGAAGGGGCTACTCGTTTTACTCGCACGTCCATAAAGTATATTCCAGGATAGATTTCTTTGTACTAAGCAGGGACTGTATGGGGGAGGTAAAGAACACGGAATACTCAGCAATTGCCATTTCAGACCATGCCCCGCATTGGGTGGACCTGCAGTTCGGGGGAGCGAGCTATCAACGCCCGCAATGGAGGCTAGATGTGGGACTGCTGTCGGAGGAGGGGATCTGCGAGAGGCTTCGGAAATGTATAAAAAATTACCTGCAGGTGAATGACACTGGGGAGGTCTCAGCGGCGACCGTGTGGGAGACGCTAAAGGCAGTAGTGCGGGGGGAGCTGATTTCAATTGGGGCCCACAGAGCCAAGGCAGACCGGGCAGAGATGGATAGATTGGTCAGGGAAATGGGTCGGATAGATGAAGAGCACGCGGAGTCCCCGGGGGAGGTTTTACTCAGGGAGAGGCAGAGACTACAGGTGGAACTGGGGGCACTATCCACGAGCAGGGCCGTGGAACAGCTTAGGAAGGCGAGGGGAGTGGTGTACGAGCATGGGGAAAAGGCTAGCAGACTGTTAGCGCAGCAACTCAGGAGGAGGGAGGCGGCCAGGGAAATAGGTAGAGTGAGAGACGAGGGGGGGCGCAAAGTGGAGGACCTGGCAGAATTGAATAGGGTATTCCGGGACTTCTATCGTAAGCTGTATACTTCGGAGCCGCCGGAAGAACCGGAGGAGATGAAAAGGTTTCTGGACGGGTTAACATTCCCAACAGTTGGGGGGGGGGTGGGGGCGAGTGGAAGAGCTGGGGGCCCCGATTAGAGTAGAGGAGGTATTGGGGGGCCTAAAGGCCATGCAGTCGGGGAAGTCCCCGGGGACGGATGGATACCCAGTAGAGTTTTATAGGAAGTTCTCTGAGCTGGTGGGCTCGGTCTTGGCGAGGGTTTTCAATGAGGCAAGGGACAGAGGGACCCTGCCGACGACAATGTCACAAGCCACCATATCTCTGATATTGAAGCGAGGTAAAGACCCAGAGGTGTGCGGGTCCTACAGGCCAATCTCCCTGATTAATGTAGACGCCAAGCTCCTGGCAAAGGTACTGGCGGGTAGAATGGAGGACTGTGTACCGGAGGTGATTTGGGAGGATCAAACGGGGTTTGTGAAAGGTAGGCAGCTGGCGGCCAATCTGAGGAGATTGCTCAATGTGATAATGATGCCCCCGGCGGGTAGAGAGGTGGAGGTAGTGGTGGCAATGGACGCCGAGAAGGCCTTTGACCGGGTGGAGTGGGACTATCTATGGGAGGTGCTCGGACAGTTTGGGTTCGGGGAGGGATTGGTGGATTGGATCAAATTATTATATCAGGCCCCGAGGGCCAGCGTCAGGACCAACAGAGAAGTGTCGGAGTACTTTAGGCTGTACCAAGGGACCAGACAGGGCTGCCCGCTCTCCCCGCTGCTGTTTGCGCTGGCCATAGAGCCGCTGGCGATTGCGCTGAGAGCCGCAGAGGGATGGAAGGGGATGGTGAGGGGCGGGGTAGAACATAGGGTCTCTCTTTATGCAGACGACCTGCTCCTGTACGTGTCGGACCCAGTGGCCGGGATGGGACCTATACTGGGAATGCTGAGGAAGTTCGGCCAGTTCTCAGGATACAAATTAAATACGGTCAAGAGTGAAATGTTTGTGGTCCAGGCAAAGGGCCAGGAGAACAGATTGAGAGGGCTACCGTTTAGGCTGGTTGAGGAAAATTTCCGGTATTTGGGAATCCAGGTGGCACGAGACTGGGGCAGGCTGCACAAGTTACATTTGGCCAGGGTGGTGGAGCAAATGAAGGGAGAGTTTCGGAGATGGGATGCACTCCTGCTGTCGCTGGCAGGGAGGGTGCAGACTGTAAAGATGACAATCCTCCCTCGATTTTTGTTTATTTTTCAGTGCCTCCCGATCTTTATCCCACAGTCCTTCTTCAAAAGAGTTAACGGGCTGATCATGAGCTTTGTCTGGGCGGGAAAATCCCCGCGGGTGAAGAAGGCGATGTTGGAGAGGAACCGCAGCGAGGGAAGGCTGGCTTTGCCGAGTCTGGTCAATTATTACTGGGCGGCCAACATCACTATGATAAGCAAGTGGATGGTGGGTACGGGGTCTATTTGGGAGCGGGTGGAGGCGGCTCCAGCTTGGAAGCCCTGGTCATGTCTCCTCTACCGTTGCCGCCGGCCAAGTACACCACCAGCCCGGTAGTGGTGGCGACCCTGCGGATATGGGGCCGGTGGAGGAGGCATGTGGGGGAGATGGGGGCGTCTGTCTGGGCGCCAATCTGCGACAACCATCGGTTTGCCCCCGGCAGTATGGATGGGGGGTTCCGAGTATGGCGGCGAGCAGGGGCGGGAAGGGTGGGTGATATGTTCCTGGAAGGGAGCTTCGCGAGTTTGAGGAGCTTGGAGGAGAAATTTGGGTTGGTAAGGGGAAATGATTTTAGATACTTACAGTTGCGGGACTTTGTTCGTAGACAGGTCCCATCTTTCCCGTGCCTCCCGCCAATGGGGATCCTCGACAGAATAGTCTCTAGGAGGGAAGAAGGGGAGGGCAGAGTCTCGGGTATATATAAGGTGCTCATGAGGGAGGAAGGGTCCCAGACAGAGGAACTGAAACTTAAATGGGAGGAGGAGCTAGGCGCGGAAATGTAGTATGGGCTGTGGGCAGAGGCCCTGAGTAGGGTAAACTCGACCGCGACATGTGCTAGGCTCGGGCTGATCCAATTTAAGGTCGTTCACCGGGCCCATATGACGGTGGCTCGGATGAGCAAATTTTTCGGGATAGAGGTGTTCACATGTTTTGGGCATGCCCTAAGCTGAGGGGGTACTGGGAGGGATTTGCGGGGGTCATGTCCCAGGTGCTAAAAACAAGGGTGGTGATAAGTCCAGGGGTGGCAATTTTTGGGGTTTTGGAAGACCCGGGCGTCCAGGGGTAGAAAGAGGCCGGTGTGTTGGCCTTTGCTTCCCTGATAGCCCGGCGATTAATATTATTGGCGTGGAGGGACTCAAAGCCCCCGAAGACTGAGTGGTGGCTTGCGGACATGTCGAGTTTCCTGGGGATGGAAAAAATTAAGTTTGCCTTGATCTGTGCAGGGGTTTACCCGGAGGTGGCAACCATTTATTGACTTCTTTGCGGGAGAGTGAGCATCAGCAGGTGGGTGGGGGGGAGGGGGGGGGGGGGGGGGGGGGGGGGGGGGGGGGGGGGCGGGGTAGAGTAGAGTAGGAGGGAAAATATGGCGGGTAGTACCGGTGGGAGGGGAGCGGGCTTGTGCAATATGTTACGATGGAAGTATTGAAAGTACGTGGATGTTTGCACATTTTTGCCTTTTTTGCTTTATTTCTGATGATGTTTGTAACTGTTTATAAAGCCAAAAACTACCTCAATAAAATTGTTTATTAAAAAAAAAAGTTCCCCTTAACTGCCTTTATGCCAGTTACCTCAACCGATTCTTGTAATAGCGAGTTCCACATTTTAACATCCCTCTGAATAAAGAATTTTGGGCGGAATTCTCTGTAGTCCGACGCCGAAATCGGGATTGGCAATCAGGCAGAGAATGACTTCTGAGGCCGGATTCAGGGCAGGCGCTGGTTTGACGCCGGTTCGCGATGCTCCGCCCCTCCAAGTCAATGTCATCGGTCCGCGTGTCGCACGCAGTTGCAACGCCATTGGCATATCATCGGCCGCCCCCAATGGGTCGAATTCCTGATGGCGTGGGCCACGGCTCCCAGCGCTCGGGAACCCGATGTGCCAGCTGCGGACAGTGTCCAGCGCCATCACACGCGTCCAGGATCCATGCCGCTGGCTGGGGGGGCTTCTGCTAGGGCTGTGGGATCAGGGTGGGCTGGATGGGTTCCAGCACGGCTGGTGCCATGTTTTCCAGTGCGACTGATGCAGGCCATCAGCCCTGCACATCCACGGCCCGGGACCCGCCGCTGCTCTGACCGTTTTCCGCGCGAGGTTCACGCGTGGTTCACGCGGCGTCGGTACTAGCCCCTCACCTGTACTGGAATCGGTGAGGGGTTCGCACTGATTTTCCCGTCGTGAACCATCTGCAGATTCTCCGTTGGCGCCGGCACTTAGCGCTGGAACGGAGAATTCCACCCTTTCTGTCTGATTTATTGGTGACTATTTTATGTTTATGTCCCCCAGTCCTATTCTCTTCTGCAACTGGAAACGTTTGCTATCAAGTCCCTTCCAAAATTTAAACACCTCCATCAGGTCATACTGCTGTCTTTTTTTTTTAAAGAGAAAAGTGCCTCAGGTTTTCAATCTTTCCAACCTCTCGCATCATTTCATTTCTTTTGTAACTCTCCCACATTCTATACCCTATTTATGATGGCACTGTGCACAGTACTCAAAGTGTAGCTGTTTGTGATGCAGAGCAAGTCCAGCAGTGTGGCTTCAATTCCTGTGCCGGCTGAGGTTATTCATGAAGGCCCCGCCTTCTCAACCTTGCCCCTCGCCTGAGGTGTGGTGATCGTCAGGTTAATCACCACCAGTCAAAGGGGAAAGCAGCCTATGGTCATCTGGGACTATGGCAACTTCACATTTACCTTTACACTAAGTGTGGTCTGATGAAGGTTCAACGTAACTTTTGCGCTTTTCAATTCCCCACAGCCCTGCAAATTCTCTCCCCCAAGCATCCATTTATTTCTCCTCTGAAAACCACCATTAGATCTGCGTCCATCACCCTAATGGCAATGTACCTCAGACTATAACCTCAGCCAACACCAACTAGCGCATGCGCGGTGGCCATCCTCCCCCAGGCCGCCCCGCACATACATGGCGGATGGATCCAGACTCGCCGGTGGAAGAAAGGAGGCCCGCCGACAGGGAGGCCGGCCCGCCGATCGGTGGGTCCCATCGTGTACCAGGCCACTCCGGAGGGCCCGGGGTTGGAACCCCCCTTCACAAGCCGCTCCCGGCCCTTGAAGCCCCAGGTCCCCCCGGCCCGAGAGCAGGTTAGAACGGCTCCGGCGGGCCTGTCATTTTTTTCGCCGGCTGCTCGGCCCATCCGGGCCAGAGAATTTCCGCTCGCAGTTTGCAGCCATTCTCCAAGCGGCCCGGCGGCATTCGCGCGGTGTTGGTTTCGGGGGGGGGGTGGGAGAATCGCATGCGGGGGTCGGGGTGGCGTGGTGTCATTCGCGCGGTGCTGGTTTCGGGGGGTGGGGGGTGGGAGAATCGCATGCAGGGGTCGGGGTGGCGTGGTGTCATTCGCGCGGTGCTGGTTCCGGGGGGGGGTGGGAGAATCGCATGCAGGGGTCGGGGCGGTGTGGCGCGATTGGCGCGGCGCCCTGGCAATTCTTCCACCAGGCGGGGGGGGGGGGGGGGGGGGGGGGGGGGGGATCCCACTCCTTTATTTTTGTGGCTCCAACTGTTGGTGATAATTATATGCGCAACATCTACCATTATAATGACCAAACTGAACCTCCATAAAAGTAGCCAGTGCTACTTTGATTAATTTCTTTAAAAGGCAGCTAGGCACAGGGGTGGGAGCATTTACACAAATTGAATTTGGCCCGGCTGGTGAAGCAAATGAAGGGGGAGTTTAGGAGGTGGGATGTGCTCCCATTGTTGTTGGCGGAATGGGTGCAGTTTATGAAGATGACGGTTCTCCCGAGGTGCCTATTTCTTTTCCAGAACTTCCCGATCTTTATTCCGAGGGCAATTTTTAGGAGGGTCACTGCACTGATTTGGGGGTTTGTGAGGGCGGGTAAAGCCCCTTGAGTAAAGAGGGGACCGGCTGGCTCTGCCGAACTTGATGAGTTACAACTGTGCAGCAAATATAGCCATGGTCACGAAATGGGTAGTGGGGGAGAGGTCGGTTTGAGAGCGGATGGAGGCAGCCTCTTGAAAGGACTCGAGCTTCGAGGCACTGTTTGAAGTGTTGGGCACTGTGAACTCGTGAAGCAGACATATGCCACCAACACTGAAGAAGGTTCAACACTATTTTATTAACTCTTATAAAATACTAGACATACTATAACTGTGGGTTTACACGATGTTAGTTTAACTAGAGACCTGTGCCTGTCCGAACCAGTTGAATCACTCAGCACGTGGTGAGAGTCTGTACTATACTTGATGAGCTTTTGTGCTTCTGAGAGGCAGCATCCTGAATGAGCGGGAAAAGTGATGCCCTCTGTCTTTATAGTGCGTGTGTTCTAACTGGTGATTGGCTGCAGTGTTTGTGCATGTTGATTGGTCCTAGTGTATGTCCATCAGTGTGTGTCTGCACCATGATATACTGGTGTATATTATGATATCCCCCCCTTTTAAAAAAATTAGCTGTGAATGTGTGACAATAAATAGTGTGGGTGTGTGAAGAATGTTCCTGACTACATGTGAGGTGCGAAGACATATGTACAGATCTATATACAGGAAAACAAAGCTATAGACAAGGGAAGGTGCCTGGTGCAGATAGTTAGTTTGCAATAAATTGAACAAGAACAGTGCTACATACAAACCAATAGAAAACGATTGAACAAGGAAGGAGACATCTCAGAGAGTCCATAAATTTGCAAAGTTCATAAATTCAGTCTCTGAGGTGAGTGACGAACTCTGGTTGACCGTAAGGGTGGTACACCACTCATCATCCGGATCAATGCTGTGTATCGGAATGGGCTTGGTGCTGCGCGTAGGAGACATCCTGTGCTTGGTTATGATGCCGACTTGGAAAGGGGCTTGCAGGTCATCGCTGTCAAAGTCGGAGGACAGGTCTGGGACAGGCTCGTTGAGTGTGGGCTGAATGGCTCGGACATCCCTGCGAGGCTGGCTGGATCTTTGGAAACTAGCTGGCTGAGTCGACCTGCATAAAGCACCATAGTGGCCAAGTTTGCCACACTGCAAACATCGTCGGGTCTTCGCGGGACATTGCCGCTTTAAGTGGGCGGAGCCACAGTTGCCGCATGCTGTTGCGTCGGCGCGTTCGTTACGCCACCGTGCATGCGCGGTGCGATCCAGCGTGGTGCGTACCTGCGCAGTACGTTCTTCAACGTCGCCACATTCGTCGCATCCCAGCGCGGGAGCCCGCGAAAAGCGCGCAAAATGGCCGCCTTCGTGGAGGCTTAGGCCCTAGAGCGATTTGATGACCTGGACCCGTTCTGCCTCGTGGGGAGCTTGCCGTGCCATTTCAGCGGCCTGGATGCGGGAACATCGCGTGGAGGCATTCTCGTGGAACATGCAGGTCTTGGTGGCAGTGGACAGGGTGAGCTGTTTGACCTTACGAAGCTGCTGGCAAAGGGGCTCCGACTGCACACCAAAACATATCTGGTCGCGTATCATAAAGTCAGAGGTGGATAAAGGACTGGAAAGATTCGTCCTTACCCTGTAAGCGCTGCTGAAAGGTATAGCGCTCAAAG
The DNA here is from genome assembly GCF_902713615.1 of Scyliorhinus canicula. Classification (NCBI taxonomy): domain Eukaryota; kingdom Metazoa; phylum Chordata; class Chondrichthyes; order Carcharhiniformes; family Scyliorhinidae; genus Scyliorhinus; species Scyliorhinus canicula. Next base: position 29,554,893 of record NC_052147.1, on the reverse strand, counting down.
CTCTCGTTTACCTCGACCTCAGTGGCTGTCGAACTTTAGGAGGACCGTCTTGAACTTTGATTTATCCTCCCCGTCAGCGAAGGTGAGCGAGCTGAAGATGTGGAGGGCATGGTCCCCGGCTGTGGAGAGGAAGAGAGCAATCTTCCGTGCGTCCGATGCAGCTTCCAGGTCCATGGCCTTGAGGCATAGCTGGAAACGCTGTTTAAAAATCTTCCAGTTGGAGGCAAGGTTTCCGGTAATGCGGAGGGGCAGCGGCAGGAGAACGCTGTCCATACTGCAGGATGGCTGAAGACTGGTGGAAAGCTGATCACTGGAAAGTAGGTCTCAGAAGTACTAGCATCCCTCAACTACTGGTACCATGAAGTGTTGGGCACAGTGGACTTGTGAAGCAGATAGATGCCACCAACACTGAAGAAGGTTCAACACTATTTTATTAACTCTTATAAAATACTAGACATACTATAACTATGGGTTTACACGATGTTAGTTTAACTAGAGACCTGTGCCTGTCCGAACCAGTTGAATCACTCAGCACGTGGTGAGAGTCTGTACTGTACTTGATGAGCTCTTGTGCTTCTGAGAGGCAGCATCCAGAATGAGCGGGAAAAGTGATGCCCTCTGCCTTTATAGTGCGTGTGTTCTAACTGGTGATTGGCTGCAGTGTTTGTGCATGTTGATTGGTCCTAGTGTATGTCCATCAGTGTGTGTCTGCACCATGATATACTGGTGTATATTATGACACTGTTGACGGCACACCTCTGCCATTCCTGCCAGCCAGGTACTCCACAAGCCCGGTAGTGGTGGCGGCCCAGAGGGTGTGGGCACAGTTGCGGCAGCACCTGTGGCTGGAGGGGGCTTCGGTTTGGGCACCTATCTACGGGAATCGTAGGTTCGCTCGGGTGGGCTGGATGCGGTATTCCGGGGGTGGCGGTGGGTGGGGATTGAGCAGTTTGGGGACCTATTCATCAGGGGGCAGTTTCTCAAGCTTGGAGGGGTTGGTAGAGTCATTTGAGCTGCCCAGCGGGAATGGGTTGCAGTGTTTGCAGGTGAAGGATTATGTTAGGCATCAGGTGCCGTCCTTTCTCGTCCTGCCGCCCCTGGGGCTGCAGAACAAGGTGGTGTCAAAAGGGGGTGGGAGGGGGCAGAGTGTCAGAAATCTATAAAGAGCTAATGGAGTGGGAGAGTGCCCCGATAAGAATAGTTAAGCGTAAGTGGGAGGAAGAGCTTGGAAGGGAGTTGGAGGCTGGGCTGTGGGAAGAGGCTCTGAGGAGGGTGAACGCATCCTCCTCATGTGCGAGGTTTAGCCTTATTCAGTTCAAGGTGGTTCACAGGGCACATATGTCGGTGACCAGGATGACTAGGTACGTCGAGGGAGTGGAGGATAGGTGTGGGCGGAGCGCAGCTGGGGCCGCGAACCATGTCCACATGTTTTGGGCCTGTCCGCAGTTGGAGGGATTCTGGCGGGGGTTTGTCTGAGGTGTTGAGAGTGAAGGTAATCCCAAATCCACAAGTGGCAATTTTTGGAGTGTCGGAACACCTGAGAGTCCAGGGGGCGAGAGAGGCCGACATTTTGGCCTTTGCCTCCCTGGTAGCCCGGAGATGGATCTTATTGGAGTGGACGGAGTCGGGGCCGCCAAAACCGGGGGTTTGGGTGAGCGACCTTGCGGGATTCCTCAGTTTGGAAAAGATTAAGTTTGCCTTGAGAGGGACTGTGGAGCAGTTTGCCCGGAGATGGCAGCCGTTCATCGACTACATCGAAAATAGTTAAGATGCACTGGTCCCATCCACCAAGGCTATGTGAATGTTATCTGTGGAAATCAATCTGTCAGGACTACAAGGTGAGGTTGCTATCCTGAAGAATTCGGGTCGGGTACGTTTTGGCGCCGCCCTTTTGGCACCGATCATTTGACACCGCCATTTTGGCGCTAATTGATTTGGCGCTCATCATTTTGTCGCCCAGCTGTTTTGGCGCCTTTGTTGTGTATTGAATATATTGCCAGGAAAGTAATGATAGGTTAATAATAATAATAGATAAAAACATGATATTTATTTCTAACACCAAGTAACAAGTAAAATGAGTATAAAAGTTTAATGCATTTCATAGTTAATAATAATAATAATAATAATAATAATGGATAAAAACATGACATTTATTTCTAACACCAAATATTAAGTAAAATGAGTATAAAAGTTTAATGCAGTTCATAGTTGTGGGCCAAACCACGTAAATATTCAAGTGGTGCCCGGAATCAAACTGTTGTGCGATGTTTAAGATACGCTCATCGGCCTTAATGTATTTCAGAAGTTTTTGATTTGGACCAGATTTGGTCTGGCCGCTCTGATTTTTGCGTGCGGCCTCGATTTTAGGACAGTCACCCGGCAGGAGCTTAATAAATACATTTAAATCAGGATACCCGGACAGAATGAGGAACTGGTTGTGTGAATTAGTGTTCCCAGCTCTGCTTCCTAAACCCAAGCACAGTTTACAGGTATTTCCATTTCAATGGTCACTCACTTTCTTCAATTCTTTAATTTCACAGTGCAGTATTGTCTTGGTGACTGTTGGGTGGAAAAAAGCCCTCAAGGATCACTAGTCTTTTTCTCACGGTGGTTAAACAACATTCAGGAAACTTAGTGGGGGGGAGTAACTGACATAGGGCTTTTTCTGAAGATGGGTATTTTTTTAACCATTCTGTATGAACTAGAGAAGGAGGAGGAGAAACAATAGTTGGCCACATGATGCTACAGAGGCAGGAACATTCTGACCTTCATAGAAAGGATATGGAGGTCCATTGTTGAATTGGTGCACCATTCAGATGAGCAGTGTTTAAGGAGTCTGTAATCCTCTAGTGACACTATCAGTGTCCTCTATTATCATCTGCCAAGTGGCCTGTAACCTACTGCCACAGCATGCACTTCACTGCCTACAACAATACCCTCAACCTCTTTGCCTCCAGTTCCTTTAGGCTACAGCAGAAGATATTAGCACGCAAGTGTTCAGTTCATGCCTGCATTAAGCAGGTGACTAGTGCCACATTTACTAAAGCAAATGATTTTATCACATTCCCGATGGATAGATGGAAACAGCAGGTTTAGGGTCTGGGGTTTGAGCAGATTGGAATCATCGACCTTAGTCCACAGTATCATTGGCAGCAGACACATTGACACACGGGCTCCTGTCAGTGAACCAGCTGCCTTCATGAATTCCAAGGGCCTCCAATGCATAAAACGTACAACTGGTGTCTGCTCACCCAGCAAGACAGCATGTAGGCAGACACCTTCCCAGCGGCTGTCATGATGCTTTCATCTTGTGCCAATCCTGTGCAGCATGTGAGATGCCGGCTGCTTGTTTGATAAAGAGCTATGGCTACATGCATGGTTTATGGCTTTCCTCTGAAATCCACACTCGATAACTAAATAACAACCATTTCCATAAACCATTTAGAGACGCTCATTAAACAGGCTCAAGCAGTACTGCATCCCCTGTCTGAAGAGGCCTGGTGGCTTCCTTCAATACAGCTCAGGCAAAGGGCAGCATTTTAAATTCCCATCAGCGTGGCACTGGAGGTGGGAAGGCCTAAAAACTGGCATTGGAGACTGACATGCAGGGTCATTGGCATGTTCCAACCACCAGCCCACTTCTGTCCTAGCAGGAGCATGGGGGATAACAGCTACCTGCCACTTACAGGCCCATTGCCTATTAAACAGCCGATTCAGGCCACTCGCAGAAGCTACTTTCCAGTCAGCTTGTAAATCGCCCACTGAGACCAAAACATGACCAGGGGCTGGAGGCAGTCTCCAGTGGAGGGGGTTCATGCCAACACTGCAGGTGGGGTGCGGGGTTACCCAAGCACAATGATGGTCTGTAAGCTGTGCCCTTTTTAAATTGACTGCTTTAGTTTATTCTCAGGAGATCTTGGGAGCCTGCCTGCCACCTTCAATTCAATGTTCCCTCGTAACTAATTGGCCATCACTACCAAGGTGGCATTCGGCATCAGATGCTGACGCAATGCGGGGTCGGGAGCCAGAAATTCTCCAGAATCCGAACACTCGACCCCAAAATAAAAACCCAGCCCATGGATTCCCTGGTTTTCTGGACCCTGTCGACAACACGAGGAACTACCATATGAGGAACACCATCAAGCACATAAGATGCTGAGAGGTAGAAGCAGCAAGTGTCTGCAACAGGGAATGGGGAAGTAATTGAATGAACCAAGGAGTTTAAGTGTCAATGAGTTTACAAAGATTGTGAGAATTTATCTCAGTCCAAATTAAGTGAGAGCAGAACCTATGGTTTCTGACAGTCTGAAGATCAGTGGCAACTGTTGAACAATATCAATGGAGCAGAAGCAGGCGTAGCAAAGTGTCCTGTTGTGATTGGAGGAGAATTAGAACAGTACAGCACAGAACAGGCCCTTCGGCCCTCAATGTTGTGCCGAGCAATGATCACCCTACTCAAGCCCACGTATCCACCCTATACCAGTAACCCAACAACCCCCATTAACATTATTTTTTAGGACACTAAGGGCAATTTAGCCTGGCCAATCCACCTAACCCGCACATCTTTGGACTGTGGGAGGAAACCGGAGCACCCGGAGGAAACCCACGCACACACGGGGAGGACGTGCAGACTCCGCACAGACAGTGACCTAGCCGGGAATCGAACCTGGGACCCTGGAGCTGTGAAGCATTGATGCTAGCCACCATGTTACCGTGCTGCAATTGGGAAGAGAGGGACTAATAGTTCTCAGGGAAACTGCACTTTTGCAGAATAACAGGTGTGAAAAGGAGTCATTTTGCCAGTCTTGGTAAGATCATTAAACCTTCAGTGGCTTTACCGCCAAGTACTAGAGCTGTTGCTACTGCCACACCTCCTCAAGTCACTTCTCTCCATGTGTTCCAGCTTGTTGTGATACACACCTGCCATCTCAGAAAGAGGAACATCATCCTTGCCTTTCTCATAAGCACTTCCACCACAGTGTGAGAAAGTTAGGGCACGTTCCACACACCATATGCCCGTTAAGAGGTGCAAGTTGGCTTTTGGAAGGGGCTAGTTCCTGCCCTCCCTGATGGTGAGACACCTGTAAGCAGTGTGCTCCGTACCAGTAGCTTTCCACTCATAGTTAAGGAAACTTAGTCATCTTCTATTGACCTTATTGGATGAGAAAAGTAATTGTCCCAATGAAAATCAATCCCTTGCTTTCTTATATATGGTCCTAATTTGACCCAGTATTGATGCAATGGACCCTCAATCAAAGTGCTGTGAACTTGGTTTTCATACAAACGTTGCTTCCCACATTCAGCGAAGTTTGCAAGTTCTATTTCTACAGTCTTCTTTCACCACCCTAGATAGAATGCTCCCCTTCTATGTATTGCTTCTTGGTTCACTGGGCAGCAGTGATTCGCATGCTCCTATATACTTCAGAGATTTGGGACAATCTACAACGGACACCTCAAAGCATTGGAGAATTAACACCTTCAGAGCTTTCGCAACGTCCTCCAAATCTGGTTGCAAGTCAGGTGGCCCAACATGGGCAGAGTATGTCGTCCGTATGCCTAACAACCCACTCCTGAAGGAGTAGTGCTACTCGGGCTCGGCCATGACAGGAGCCTCCTGGGGGCAGTGGGAGTGCTTTAGGGATGTCCTCAAGAGCTCAAAAATCCCCACTGACTCATGAGAGCTCCTAACCGGTGACCAACCAAAATGGAGAAGGTTCATTTAGAAAGACACTGAATAAATCAAGAGACTTCATCAGGAACATGCAGAGGTGACGTTGAGATGACAGAGAGAACACACAAACCTCCAAATGCCTCCTCTACCCAACTCTTCAAGCACTACCTGTCCCACATCTGGCAGAATCTGCAGATCATACATTCAACCTACCAGTCATCTCAGAACCCATTGTACCCGTTTGGAAGTAGGTCATCCTCAATCCTGAGGGATTATCTAAAAAGAGGAAGGCTTTATTGGTCGCACAGGTCAGAACTTGCAAACTTCGCTGAATGTGGGAAGCAACGTTTGTATGAAAAGCAAGGCCTAATTGAGCTGATCAAGTCTCTCTCATAAATTAAGTAAAAGGTGATTTACAATAACTCTTGTTGACCAGCCTCGTTTTATTTTTCCACAATAACAAAATTCCCCATTGGGCTTCCAGAGCAGTTTTCTTAAATCTTCCCTTAAGCTTATTAGCTCCAAAATCTCAGACTGAAATATCTCTAATAAGGAAGTGGAGCGGTAAATTCCTGACAGAGGTTCTAGGGAAGTCCAGAATCTAGGGAAATATTTTTTTTAAAATTATTTCCCCAGTAAGGCATACGATAGTAGCAATTTTGTTGTCAAAATTACAATATTTTTAAAGGTCTTTGATAAAATATCTGGCAAGGTAACATAAGTTGTCTTGTTTCCCCTGTGAACCATTGGATAAGGAATCTTCCAATTTAGAGCTCCCAGCAGCAAGCGTTAAACACCAGAAGGACTTAGTAGACATTTGGGCACATGTTGTGTTGGTTTTCCACTTATTAGAGTGAGTGTTGAGGAAGGAGTCATGGTGGCAATTTGGAAAGGTAGATGGTCAGAGCTTGAGCAAGTGGAACCTTCAACAATAGTTTGAAGCTTGGGAGGTTAATCGGGGTAGGGTGAGTAATTGAGTAGTTGGGAGTTGAGTGGCAAGATGCTTGACTGAACAAGGGATTAGATGAACTTGAAGAAGGTACCACGGGAGAGAATGTGCAGAGTGACACTGGGCCGGTAGGACAATGAGTGGGAGACTGGGGTAAAACAATTGAAGAAGAGATTTGGGAGGGGTGGAAATCAGAACAGAAGAGGCATTTCCAAGAGAGGCTTAGTCTGAACGATGAAAATTTACAGAATCCCTTGGTTATGGATGGTGGGGAAAAGAAGATTGCGGAGACAGTGCGTCATGGGGGAAAAAGGAGTCCAATAATGTCCTTGTTTCTGAGGACAATCCCAGAGTGGTTTGAAAATTTGACTGAAGTAAGCAAGGTCTGGCTAAACACTGAAATGGTTGAACCAAATCTGGAAATAAATGACTAAAATAAAAACAGAAAATGATGGAAAGACACAGTAAGTTGAATCATCCGTAAGGGCAAGTTAACATTACAATGGTTCCTCATTAAGAACTGAAAGCTGTCAGATGAGCAAGCATCTCATTAAGGTGTGATCTGAGAAAAAAGGGGGTGGGAAAGGGCGACATGCGGCGCAGTGGTTAGCACTGGGACTGCGGCACTGAGGACCAGGGTTCAAATCCCGGCCCTGGGTCACTGTCCGTGTGGAGTTTGCATGTTCTCCCCGTGTCTGCTTGGGTTTCACCCACACATCCTAAAGATGTGCAGGTTAGGTGGATTGGCCACGCTAAATTGCCCCTTAATTGGAAAAAAAATAATAATTGGGTACTCTAAATTTATTTTTAAAAAAGAGAATGGGTGAAAATCAATAGGCTCTAATCACAGAAAAGAAAGTTAATGTGTACAGGCACATCCCCACAAGGTGCCATTCCAAAGGAAGACATTGAAGCACCAAATATTCAAACATTTTATCTCCATGCATGGATTATATCAGTATTTTTGTAAAAGCAATTCATTTCCTTTGAAATCAATTACTTATCTCATTTGATATCTTGGGGCCTTAACAAGGGGAGACTGGAAGTCAAGACACTGCCCAGCCCTTATCTTTTTAAGCAATATCTTTTCTTTCAATTAAGAGATTGCAATCCTGGTCTGGTGTGGTGATCCTGTACACCTACCTTTTCCTGTCATGCGGCACAATGCTAAGTGGATGTTCACATCATAACGCCACACAGGCAGTCCTCAACTTTACGGCATTCGAGTTACGGCCAACGGCATTGACAACGTTTGTAAATTGACACCCCGTTTCGACTTTACAATGTTGGTTTTGACTTTCCGATACCACACCAACACGTTCATAGGCACCCATTGTTGTTCTGTGGCCACTCTCCTGTATGACTGGTCAGATCAAACCATCTTTATTAGTTTAGAAACAAGGGTTTTATTGTGTTAAATTTCTTCAGCACAACTGTCACGATTTTACTGCATTTAAATGTTTATGTTCTATTTAACATGCACCTCTGACTCACAGGAGTTCAAGGTTAAACAGGCAATTGACAGTGATTGATTGGCTTGATTATATCCCCCACTTTCACCGGGGAACTTGTGCTAAGGCGTGGAGACATCAATAGTCACCTCAGCCACTTGACGGGCAAGAGTTGAGATCATTCTACACCACCAGGGGCCCCACGAGTGATTTCCGGCCCTGGTTCAGGAACCAATTCCCATTTCCGGTGGGAAAATCAGTTCCGACTTGCAACATTTCGACTTGTGTTGCAAGTCTGCCTGTATTTTTTAATATAAATTTAGAGTACCCAGTTCATTTTTTCCAATTAAGGGGCAATTTAGCGTGGCCACTTGACCTAGCCGGCAAACATGGGGAGAATGTGCAAACTCCACACAGACAGTGACCCAGAGCTGCAATCGAACCTGGGACCTCGCCGCCGTGAGGCAGCAATGCTAACCACTGTGCCACCATGCTGGCCCTGTAAGTCTGCCTGTATTAACACAGAGATGTTTGATGCTGAAACTGGGTATAGAATTAAAAATAAAAGCTATTCACAACAATACAGAAAATAACCTACAAAAGCATCACAGATAAATTGTCATTCAAGTGGCAAAACATTTCTAACTGAGTTATCCTTTCGTATATAATTGAGATTCGTTCTAGCTCTATTAATGACTCAATGTCACTAATTAAGAATGCAATGTAATTAAAGAGAAGGGCCTGAAAGCTGATCCATTGAACCAAAACACAACCAAATTTGTCAGAGAAAATTAAAGGGCGAGTGTGCTGTGGCCCTTCTTGGCCCAAGGTTGTCACTTCATTATTGCTGAGCCACTTGGTGAAACAGCACTTTCCTCTTCGAACCACATTGCTCCAGCTTTAACATTTGGAGAGGGGGGTCATTATTGTCATGCACTGGTGAAATTAACAGAATCGATTCATCGTGGCACCTCCATCAAGATGTTAAATGCAGTTCAGATGATTTAAGGATGAGCATTAAATGAGATATTGCACTGGGCACAATCCTCACTCAAGGTTAATTTCTTTTAAAACTATGCATGATTCATTTGTACTCTCCAGCTGGCACTGTGCCAGTAAAGATATTAAAAATGTTGTCTGATGCTGTTAATTGCTTAGATACTATCAGCAGCACTCGTGGCAAACCCAATTGGAACAGCTGCACCATTAGTTGTTCATGTTCATCATCGACCTGAGCTGTTGACCTTGCTTTTTCTCCACAGATGCTGCTGACCTACTGAGTATGTCCCGCATTTTCAATTTTTATCTCAGACATCCAGCATCTGCGGTATTTTATTTTTGGATGTAGGGCCCAGAACTGCTCACATATTCCTGGTCTGGTCTAAAGAGGGCTTTTGTATAGCCGTAGCATGACTTCTAACCTTTTGAATCCAATGCTCCAGATACAAAGAGCAGCATTCTATAAGCTTTCTTGAGGAGGCAGGGCCGTGTGAGAGAACGGGAAGGTGCAAGGCGGAGATCCCATACTTTCCTGACTCCCTCCGATAGGTGTGGGGTGGGATGGCTCAAGGGCAGCCTTCCCGTCCAGAGTCCATTCAGGCCTTTAAGTAGCCACCTAAGGATAGCGCGAGGGCTTCATCATACTGCTGCTGGTATACAACCAGCAGCGGACAAGGGCCATTTGAACTGACTCTACTGCCAAGAATACCCTGGTGGGTAGGCCTGAGGTCTTTCGGGTGACCCACTTTGCCATGGACCACGCAACAGATGTATCCGCTGGTGGAAACAGGTATCTGAAATAAGACCTTCCTCTACTCTTCAAATTGGCCCTCTTCCCCCTCCTCGTTGACCGTCTGAAACCAGGGCCCTTAATTATTTTGGATTGTACTGATCCAGCAAAGGTTGCTGTAGCTCTGAATAAAAATTGTCATTTTTTAGTTTTATATTAGGGTGAATTTCTATTTTTTAGTGCCTTAATAATTATTAATTCAGTAATTGCATCAAAAATGTATCAATTATACTTCATTTATTGTCAGATGACCACAAAAGGACTTGTTTATTGGCAACAGGTTATGGAAATTGTTACCGTGTATGTGTCACTTTTGAGCAAATTAATAGTGCAATATCTACTTCCTAGTTATTTGTTAATTTCACGCAACCAAAAATTAAATAGTCAATATCTGTGTTGATTTAAAAATATTGCTCTCACTAATGAGCTGATTGCAATAATAGAAGCTTTTGAGTTCTTCCTTATTTGATTACCATGTATCCAAATCGAATTGACAATGGCTGTTTGACTGCTGTCTGACTTCAACCTTTAAAACAAAGCCTGGAAGAGAAATAGAGAAAGGCAAACACCATGCACCCCCACCCCCTGCATCAATGTGGCCAGGTCTTTACTCCAGCTTATAATGCAGCAAAAGGAAGGCACTGGATTTTCCACGGAGGAGAGCTGCCAATTAGTGCATTAAGGTCACAATTAGAAGTAACTTTGAGCCCCTTTGCCAAGTCCAGAGGGTGGCATCTCAAGCGAGGTGGTAGACCAGGGGGGCATTGGAGCCAAAGACACCGCAGGGATGGCTGAGGGGGGTCTCTGGTCACAGGCTGATGGGGGGGGGGGGGGGTCTCTGGTCACAGGCTGATGGGGGGGTCTCTGGTCACAGGCTGATGGGGGGGGGGGGGGTCTCTGGTCACAGGCTGATGGGGGGGTCTCTGGTCACAGGCTGATGGGGGGGGGTCTCTGGTCACAGGCCGATGGGGGGGGGGTCTCTGGTCACAGGCCGATGGGGGGGTCTCTGGTCACAGGCTGATGGAGGTGGGTCTCTGGTCACAGGCCGATGGGGGGGGGTCTCTGGTCACAGGCCGATGGGGGGGGGTCTCTGGTCACAGGCCGATGGGGGGGTCTCTGGTCACAGGCTGATGGGGGGGGGTCTCTGGTCACAGGCCGATGGGGGGGTCTCTGGTCACAGGCTGATGGAGGTGGGTCTCTGGTCACAGGCCGATGGGGGGGTCTCTGGTCACAGGCTGATGGGGGGGGTCTCTGGTCACAGGCTGATGGGGGGGTCTCTGGTCACAGGCTGATGGGGGGGTCTCTGGTCACAGGCTGATGGGGGGGTCTCTGGTCACAGGCTGATGGGGGGGTCTCTGGTCACAGGCTGATGGGGGCGGGGGGGGGTCTCTGGTCACAGGCTGATGGGGGGGTCTCTGGTCACAGGCTGATGGGGGGTCTCTGGTCACAGGCTGATGGGGGGGGTCTCTGGTCACAGGCTGATGGGGGGTCTCTGGTCACAGGCTGATGGGGGGTCTCTGGTCACAGGCTGATGGGGGGTCTCTGGTCACAGGCTGATGGGGGGTCTCTGGTCACAGGCTGATGGGGGGTCTCTGGTCACAGGCTGATGGGGGGTCTCTGGTCACAGGCCGATGGGGGGGGGGGTCTCTGGTCACAGGCTGATGGAGGTGGGTCTCTGGTCACAGGCCGATGGGGGGGGTCTCTGGTCACAGGCTGATGGGGGGGGTCTCTGGTCACAGGCTGATGGGGGGGTCTCTGGTCACAGGCTGATGGGGGGGTCTCTGGTCACAGGCTGATGGGGGGGTCTCTGGTCACAGGCTGATGGGGGGGGTCTCTGGTCACAGGCTGATGGGGGGTCTCTGGTCACAGGCTGATGGGGGGGTCTCTGGTCACAGGCTGATGGGGGGGTCTCTGGTCACAGGCTGATGGGGGGGGTGTCTGGTCACAGGCTGAGGGGGGGGTCTCTGGTCACAGGCTGATGGGGGGGTCTCTGGTCACAGGCTGATGGGGGGGGTCTCTGGTCACAGGCTGATGGGGGGGTCTCTGGTCACAGGCTGATGGGGGGTCTGGTCACAGGCTGATGGGGGGGTCTCTGGTCACAGGCTGATGGGGGGGGTCTCTGGTCACAGGCTGATGGGGGGGTCGCTGGTCACAGGCTGATGGGGGGGGGTCGCTGGTCACAGGCTGATGGGGGGGGTCTCTGGTCACAGGCTGATGGGGGGGTCTCTGATCTCCGGCTGATGGGGGGTCTCTGGTCACAGGCTGATGGGGGGGTCTCTGGTCACAGGCTGATGGGGGGGTCGCTGGTCACAGGCTGATGGGGGGGGTCTCTGGTCACAGGCTGATGGGGGCGTCGCTGGTCACAGGCTGATGGGGGGGTCTCTGATCACAGGCTGATGGGGGGATCTCTGGTCACAGGCTGATGGGGGGGGTCGCTGGTCACAGGCTGATGGGAGGGTCTCTGATCTCCGGCTGATGGGGGGTCTCTGGTCACAGGCTGATGGGGGGTCTCTGGTCACAGGCAGTTGGGTGGGTCTTTGGTCACAGGCTGACGGGGTCACAGGCTGATGTGGGGGTCTCTGGTCACAGGCTGATGGAGGAGGGTCTCTGATCACAGGCTGACGGGGGGGGTCTCTGGTCACAGGCAGATGGGGGGGTCTCTGATCACCGGCTGATGGGGGATCTCTGATCACCGGCTGATGGGGGGGTCTCTGGTCACAGGCAGTTGGGTGGGTCTCTGGTCACAGGCTGACGGGGTCACAGGCAGATGGGTGGGTCTCTGGTCACAGGCTGATGTGGGGGTCTCTGGTCACAGGCTGATGGAGGAGGGTCTCTGAACACAGGCTGATGGGGGGGTCGCAGGTCACAGGCTGACGGGGGTCACAGGCTGACGGGGGTCATAGGCTGGTTGATGGGGGGGTCGCAGGTCACAGGCTGACAGGGTAGGGTGTCTGATCACAGGCTGACGGGGGGTCTCTGGTCACAGGCAGATGGAGGACAGTCTGTGGTCACAGGCTGGTTGAGGGGGGTCTCCAGTCAAAGGCTGACAGGGGTCCCTGGTCAAAGGCTGATGGGGTGGCCACATGCTGATTTGGTCACAGGCTTCTTGCTGGTGGCCCTTTGAACAAGCTGTCTATACTATCCTCCATTGGAGGTCAGGCCATTGCCTCAAGACTCGCCTCTATCAACTGAGTGATTAACTGCTGGCAATTAACTATCCAGTCAGGGCGAAATCACACTGTGAATGGAGGTCGGAATAGAAGGGCTTTCACCACCTACTTCCAGCTCTGCCTCTGCATCCCCGCTGGGTACCAAAAAAAATCTGGCCTTGGCACATGGCAGGTAAAATTCATGCCATATAAATGCCTGGGAATAACCAAACGATACCAGAGAATACCTCAGCAATCTCCTTCTGCACCAGCAACCAGCCTTCTTTCCATTGTACTTCATCCACATTACTCACCCATCAGCAAGCTCTCTTATTCAGGACTCACGATCATGAAACAATTCATGTTGCTGTAAGGAAGTGATTGGATTGGAATTAAGGTAACCTAAATTTTTAGTCTGTTTCACAGATTTTTCTGTTTCACAGAAAGAGGATTTCCAAGAGGATTTGAGCTGGTTTAGCACGGTGGATATGTCGGTTATTCATCATGTGATGATGGTTTATGATATTTGTATAAACCGTTTGTCTCGTTCTGAACTATATGGCAATAAAAACTGGTCATTGCTGTTTGATGATTGCTTTCAGGATGTTTATTTTTAAAGAAACAGAATAATAGCTGGCAGCTTGTACAGCTCAGCATGTTAAACAGGAGCAGCCAACTGGGCTAAATATATCACCAGCCCCTCTGGTGTATTTCTGTCAGATCCTGGTCTTTCTCAGTCCTCAGCCAGTCAACCAATACATGTCAATCTGCTGTCTGCTTGCTCCCATCTCGCTAAAACCCCCGACCCCTGGAACTGGAGGAGGGAAGGAAAAATTATTCAAAGTGATGAATTTAGAAAACTGGGGTCAGAGCACAAATCAGGGCCGGGATTCTCCCCTACCCGGCGGGGCGGGGGGTCCTGGCGTAGCGGAGTGGCGCCAACCACTCCAGCGTCGGGCCTCCCCAAAGGTGCGGAATTCTCCGCACCTTTGAGTGCCGCCACGCCGACTGGCGCCAAAACCGGCGCCAACAGCCTTTGACGCTGGCTGGCCAGCATCGGGACTGGCCAAAAGGCCTTCGCCGGTTCGCACATGCACCGGTGCGTCAGTGGCCGCTGACGTCACCACCGGCGCATGCGCGGTAGGGGGGTTCTCTTCCGCCTCCGCCATGGTGGAGGCCGTGGCGGCGGCGGAAGAAAAAGAGTGCCCCCACGGCACTGGCCCGCCCGCCGATCGGTGGGCCCCGATTGCGGGCCTGGCCACCGTAGGGGCACCCCCCAGGGTCCGATCGGCCCGCCCCCCCCCCCCCCCCAAGGACCCTGGGGGCCCGCTTGCGCTGCCAATCCCGCCGCCGCCAGAGGGTCTGTTTGGATTCAAATGTTTTCATCAGTAAGTTTACAGCCACCGTTTGTTTCATAATTACAGATCATAAGCCACTGCTTGGCCTGTCTCACAAAGATAAGGCAGTTCTGCCAATGGCATCTGCTTGGATCGAGAGGTGGGCTCTCGATCCAGGTTCGGTTCCCGGCTGGGTCACTGTCTGTGGAGTCTGCACGTCCTCCCCGTGTGTGCGTGGGTTTCCTCCGGGTGCTCCGGTTTCCTCCCACAGTCCAAAGATGTGCGGGTTAGGTGGATTGGCCATGCTAAATTGCCCGTAGTGTCCTAAAAAGGGGGGGGGGGGGTGTTGTTGGGTTACGGGTATAGGGTGGATACGTGGGTTTGAGTAGGGTGATCATTGCTCGGCACAACATCGAGGGCTGAAGGGCCTGTTCTGTGCTGTACTGTTCTATGTTCTATCCCTGCAATAGGGCAAGCTTTGGTTCTGAAGGACCTTCACGTGGGACATCCGGGTGCCTCCAATACAAAAATGCTGGCCAGGAGTTAGGTCTGGTGGCCGGGACTCGAAGTGGACTTTGACGTGATGGCCCAGCGCTGCCCCGGTTTTCAGGAACATCAAAAGCTTCCGACAGTGACATCGCTGCACCCGTGGGAGCGACCAGGACATTCCTGGGTCGCGTTCATGTGGATCTCGCTGGTCAGTTTTTAAACTCCATGTTTTTCATCTTGGTGGATGAGCACTCAATGTGGCTGGAGATCCATAAAATGGTATCCATCACCTCCCACCCAACCATTGAACGGTGGCAGACCTCTTTTTCAGCCCGCGGCACACCGGAGGTGCTCGTTACCGATAACAGGGCCTCGTTTCTAAGTGAGGAGTTCGCGGCATTCGTGAAAGCAAATATCCGCACCGCTCCTTATCATCCGGCATCAAATGGAGTGGTGGAGTGCGCCATGGAGACGCTGAAGCGGGGCCTGAAGAATCCCGGTCTTTTCAAGTCCCTAATTGCTGTTGTGACATCGGACATCTCCTGGACTGAGTGTAATGAGAACTTCTGTGATCATGCATTACGTTGAGCTCCTGAATTGAAATAATCAACAACAACAATGGTGCATTCACATAGCTCCTGGAGCTTAGGAAGATGTCCCAAAAACACCTCCTTGGGAGCGCAAGTGGGAAAGAAATATGGCGCTGAGCGAGAAAGGAGATATTCTGCAGGAGCTCAGATTAAAAGCCCCCCTCCGGGGAATAGATCGTGGCAGCCCTCAAAGATCAAAGCTGGGCAGGTCACCAAGACACTGGATCGCTGGGGCCCTGTGTATTAAATTTCAATCCAAGATAGATAGATTTTTCTTAAGCAAAAATATTATGAACAATGGGCCAAAGGCAGGTGTATGGAGTTAGGTCACAGATCAGCCATTATCTCATTAAATGGCCGACATGCTCGAGGGGCTGAATGGCTTACTCCTGTTCCTATCTTCCTAGGCTGGCACATTCCCGGTTCCTGTATAGAGCTACGCCTCATGCTGTGACTGGGGTGGCCCTGACTGAAATGTTGATGGGTTGTCAACTCCAGCCTCGGTTGAGCTTGTTGCTCCCCGACATTGATGCAAAAGTGCACCGTACACAAGATTTACAAGTGTGTTGCCCGACCCTGCATCATCACCTTCAATGTTTCGAACCTGACAAAGCGGTCTACACCTGTAACTGTGGTGAAGATCCTCGCTGGCTCCTGGAGTGTGGTGTTCATCAATACGGTTCCGTATCATTTCAGGTTCGCGTTAGAGGTCAGCTAACGAAGCGCCACCTGGATCGCTTCCACGCTCGGAGGCTTGTCACTCGAGCGGTTCCTGGGGGGGAAATTCACCCCGGTCCCGCCAGTTACTCCAGTTCCACGGCCAGTGCATTCGACTACTTTGCCTTCTTTTCCTCGTGGTACGGAGATGCCTGATGTCTTGTTGTCTGATTCCGATATGGAGACATAGATCTCTGGGGTCTCTGACTTGGATGTTGTAGTTCGTCGCCCAGATGTTCCAGCTGCAAGCATCATTCTCTGGCTAGGTGTACGCCGGCCAACCCAGTGCCACCGTCTGGCAGCGATGTGCCGAAGCCGGGGCATCCACCCACCGGGACTGTGCCGGTTTCTTCCCCTCCTTCCTAGCCATCGGTGTTTTTGACTTCTTCTTCTACTCCTCGTCTTCATCGGCCTCATCGTTCCCCGGGGGGTCTTCAGACATTTGGGGGGAGGGGTGTAATAACTTGCACGGGACACACGGGGCAGGGTTGATTGTTTTCCCTGTGTGATTCGAGGAGTATGAGCTCCCCCGCTGAGTACGGGGCTGCTAACTATGTTGTATAAAAGGTCAGCCAGTCAGGAGACGACCGACACAGAGAGAGGACCCGGTGTGGTATAACCGGGCCTCATGTAAATAGTTGTTCATAAAAATAAACGTCTTTTGTTTACTCGTCGGACTCCCCTCTCTTATATTAAACCCCCGCTATCCCACCCCACATGCATTAGCAGTGGGTGTTCCACCCTCACCCCATCCCACCCCACCCCCCACTACAGCATCGGTATTGTAGCGCCCCCCCCCCCCATATCCCCACCAAACAAACATAACGTGAACCCCCTCCCCAATACGGCTCTCTAGAAGATCTGCCCCTGGCACTGTCCCCCTGGCACAAGTTGACACGCGGTCAGGTTTGGGCACTGTCAACCTGTGCTGAAGGGCAGTGCCAACAGGTGGTGCCAGCAGGCTGTGCCAGTGCAATGCCCTGCCAAGTCCCTCTCCCTCCTGAGGGGTATACTTGCCTTTCCGGACCCAGGGAGATCCCCTCGACTGATTCACGTTTTTAAATAGATGCTGTAAACCTCGCCAATGTGAGGTTTGAATATTCAGTGACGGGATCATGTGACAGGCTGGCTCGCTAATTGTATTAAAATGTCTGGAAAAGCATTAAAATGAGGTTCTCTCCCTCTGGACATGAATCTCATTACATCACCGGCGTGGAGTGGGGAAAATCAGGAACTGAGATCTTGCCGGAGTGAATTTCATTTCCCGATTCCCATGAGATTTTGCGCCCATGCCACCATTCTCGCTGATGGTGGGCATAAAATTGCCCCCTCTGTGTGCACCGTTTCCCATCAAGTGACTGTTATACTCCTATGCTCTGTGCCTTGTCAATATCCATATTAAAAATATGCTCCCTCATAGTGCCAAATTCACAAGTGAAGTAGCTGTTTTTGAAACACCACAGGCCTATAAAGTTCAAACATCTCAAGAATAATCAAATATGAAAAAAACACCAGAAATATCCACCAGCATCTGGGACCTGCTCTGCAGGGCCTCAGCAATGTCTACCAGCATCTGGGACCTGCTCTGCAAGGCCTCAGCAATGTCCACCAGCGTCTGGGACCTGCTCTGCAGGGCCTCAGCAATGTCTACCAGTGTCTGGGACCTGCTCTGCAGGGCCTCAGCAATGTCCACCAGCGTCTGGGACCTGCTCTGCAAGGCCTCAGCAATGTCCACCAGCGTCTGGGATCTGCTCTGCAGGGCCTCAGCAATGTCTACCAGCATCTGGGACCTGCTCTGCAGGGCCTCAGCAATGTCTACCAGCGTCTGGGACCTGCTCTGCAAGGCCTCAGCAATGTCCACCAGCGTCTGGGACCTGCTCTGCAGGGCCTCAGCAATGTCCACCAGCGTCTGGGATCTGCTCTGCAGGGCCTCAGCAATGTCTACCAGCATCTGGGACCTGCTCTGCAGGGCCTCAGCAATGTCCACCAGTGTCTGGGACCTGCTCTGCAAGGCCTCAGCAATGTCCACCAGCGTCTGGGATCTGCTCTGAAGGGCCTCAGCAATGTCTACGTGTCTGGGACCTGCTCTGCAGTCCCTCAGCAATGTCTACCAGCTCCTGGGACCTGCTCTGCAGGGCCTCAGCAATGTCTACCAGCTCCTGGGACCTGCTCTGCAGGGCCTCAGCAATGTCCACCAGCGTCTGGGACCTGCTCTGCAGGGCCTCAGCAATGTCTACCAGTGTCTGGGACCTGCTCTGCAGGGCCTCAGCAATGTCTACCAGCGTCTGGGACCTGCTCTGCAGGGCCTCAGCAATGTCTACCAGCGTCTGGGACCTGCTCTGCAGGGCCTCAGCAATGTCTACCAGTGTCTGGGACCTGCTCTGCAGGGCCTCAGCAATGTCCACCAGCGTCTGGGACCTGCTCTGCAGGGCCTCAGCAATGTCCACCAGCGTCTGGGACCTGCTCTGCAGGGCCTCAGCAATGTCCACCAGCTCCTGGGACCTGCTCTGCAGGGCCTCAGCAATGTCTACCAGCGTCTGGGACCTGCTCTGCAGGGCCTCAGCAATGTCTACCAGCGTCTGGGACCTGCTCTGCAGGGCCTCAGCAATGTCCACCAGCGTCTGGGATCTGCTCTGCAGGGCCTCAGCAATGTCTACCAGCATCTGGGACCTGCTCTGCAGGGCCTCAGCAATGTCTACGTGTCTGGGACCTGCTCTGCAGGGCCTCAGCAATGTCCACCAGCGTCTGGGACCTGCTCTGCAGGGCCTCAGCAATGTCCACCAGCGTCTGGGACCTGCTCTGCAAGGCCTCAGCAATGTCCACCAGCGCCTGGGACCTGCTCTGCAGGGCCTCAGCAATGTCTACGTGTCTGGGACCTGCTCTGCAGGGCCTCAGCAATGTCTACCAGCGTCTGGGACCTGCTCTGCAGGGCCTCAGCAATGTCTACGTGTCTGGGACCTGCTCTGCAGGGCCTCAGCAATGTCCACCAGCGTCTGGGACCTGCTCTGAAGGGCCTCAGCAATGTCTACCAGCGTCTGGGACCTGCTCTGCAGGGCCTCAGCAATGTCTACCAGCTCCTGGGACCTGCTCTGCAATGCCTCAGCAATGTCTACCAGTGTCTGGGACCTGCTCTGCAGGGCCTCAGCAATGTCTACCAGCGTCTGGGACCTGCTCTGAAGGGCCTCAGCAATGTCTACGTGTCTGGGACCTGCTCTGCAATGCCTCAGCAATGTCTACGTGTCTGGGACCTGCTCTGCAGGGCCTCAGCAATGTCTACCAGCTCCTGGGACCTGCTCTGCAGGGCCTCAGCAATGTCTACCAGCGTCTGGGACCTGCTCTGCAGGGCCTCAGCAATGTCTACCAGCGTCTGGGACCTGCTCTGCAGGGCCTCAGCAATGTCCACCAGCTCCTGGGATCTGCTCTGCAGGGCCTCAGCAATGCCCACCAGCTCCTGGGACCTGCTCTGCAGGGCCTCAGCAATGTCTACCAGCGTCTGGGACCTGCTCTGCAGGGCCTCAGCAATGTCCACCAGCTCCTGGGACCTGCTCTGCAATGCCTCAGCAATGTCTACCAGCGTCTGGGACCTGGTCTGCAGGGCCTCAGCAATGTCTACCAGTGTCTGGGACCTGCTCTGCAGTGCCTCAGCAATGTCCACCAGCATCTGGGACCTGCTCTGCAGGGCCTCAGCAATGTCTACCAGTGTCTGGGACCTGCTCTGCAGGGCCTCAGCAATGTCTACCAGCGTCTGGGACCTGCTCTGCAGGGCCTCAGCAATGTCTACCAGCGTCTGGGACCTGCTCTGCAGGGCCTCAGCAATGTCTACCAGCGTCTGGGACCTGCTCTGCAGGGCCTCAGCAATGTCCACCAGCGTCTGGGACCTGCTCTGCAGGGCCTCAGCAATGTCCACCAGCGTCTGGGACCTGCTCTGCAGGGCCTCAGCAATGTCTACCAGCGTCTGGGACCTGCTCTGCAGGGCCTCACCAATGTCTACCAGCTCCTGGGACCTGCTCTGCAGGGCGTCAGCAATGTCCACCAGCGTCTGGGACCTGCTCTGCAGGGCCTCAGCAATGTCTACCAGCTCCTGGGACCTGCTCTGCAGGGCCTCAGCAATGTCTACCAGCTCCTGGGACCTGCTCTGCAGGGCCTCAGCAATGTCTACGTGTCTGGGACCTGCTCTGCAAGGCCTCAGCAATGTCCACCAGCGTCTGGGACCTGCTCTGCAGGGCCTCAGCAATGTCTACCAGCGTCTGGGACCTGCTCTGCAGGGCCTCAGCAATGTCTACCAGCGTCTGGGACCTGCTCTGCAATGCCTCAGCAATGTCTACCAGCGTCTGGGACCTGCTCTGCAGGGCCTCAGCAATGTCTACCAGCATCTGGGACCTGCTCTGCAGGGCCTCAGCAATGTCCACCAGCATCTGGGACCTGCTCTGCAGGGCCTCAGCAATGTCCACCAGTGTCTGGGACCTGCTCTGCAGGGCCTCAGCAATGTCTACCAGCATCTGGAACCTGCTCTGCAGGGCCTCAGCAATGTCCACCAGCTCCTGGGACCTGCTCTGCAGGGCCTCAGCAATGTCTACCAGCGTCTGGGACCTGCTCTGCAGGGCCTCAGCAATGTCTACCAGCGTCTGGGACCTGCTCTGCAGGGCCTCAGCAATGTCCACCAGCTCCTGGGACCTGCTCTGCAGGGCCTCAGCAATGTCCACCAGCTCCTGGGACCTGCTCTGCAGGGCCTCAGCAATGTCCACCAGCGTCTGGGACCTGCTCTGCAGGGCCTCAGCAATGTCTACCAGCTCCTGGGACCTGCTCTGCAATGCCTCAGCAATGTCCACCAGCTCCTGGGACCTGCTCTGCAGGGCCTCAGCAATGTCTACCAGCGTCTGGGACCTGCTCTGCAGGGCCTCAGCAATGTCTACCAGCGTCTGGGACCTGCTCTGCAGGGCCTCAGCAATGTCCACCAGCGTCTGGGACCTGCTCTGCAGGGCCTCAGCAATGTCTACCAGCATCTGGGACCTGCTCTGAAGGGCCTCAGCAATGTCTACCAGCGTCTGGGACCTGCTCTGCAGGGCCTCAGCAATGTCTACCAGCGTCTGGGACCTGCTCTGCAGGGCCTCAGCAATGTCCACCAGCTCCTGGGACCTGCTCTGCAGGGCCTCAGCAATGTCTACCAGCTCCTGGGATCTGCTCTGCAGGGCCTCAGCAATGCCCACCAGCTCCTGGGACCTGCTCTGCAGGGCCTCAGCAATGTCTACCAGCGTCTGGGACCTGCTCTGCAGGGCCTCAGCAATGTCCACCAGCTCCTGGGACCTGCTCTGCAATGCCTCAGCAATGTCTACCAGCGTCTGGGACCTGGTCTGCAGGGCCTCAGCAATGTCTACCAGTGTCTGGGACCTGCTCTGCAGTGCCTCAGCAATGTCCACCAGCATCTGGGACCTGCTCTGCAGGGCCTCAGCAATGTCTACCAGTGTCTGGGACCTGCTCTGCAGGGCCTCAGCAATGTCTACCAGCGTCTGGGACCTGCTCTGCAGGGCCTCAGCAATGTCTACCAGCGTCTGGGACCTGCTCTGCAGGGCCTCAGCAATGTCTACCAGCGTCTGGGACCTGCTCTGCAGGGCCTCAGCAATGTCCACCAGCGTCTGGGACCTGCTCTGCAGGGCCTCAGCAATGTCTACCAGCGTCTGGGACCTGCTCTGCAGGGCCTCACCAATGTCTACCAGCTCCTGGGACCTGCTCTGCAGGGCGTCAGCAATGTCCACCAGCTCCTGGGACCTGCTCTGCAGGGCCTCAGCAATGTCTACCAGCTCCTGGGACCTGCTCTGCAGGGCCTCAGCAATGTCCACCAGCGTCTGGGACCTGCTCTGCAGGGCCTCAGCAATGTCTACCAGCTCCTGGGACCTGCTCTGCAGGGCCTCAGCAATGTCTACCAGCTCCTGGGACCTGCTCTGCAGGGCCTCAGCAATGTCTACGTGTCTGGGACCTGCTCTGCAAGGCCTCAGCAATGTCCACCAGCGTCTGGGACCTGCTCTGCAGGGCCTCAGCAATGTCTACCAGCGTCTGGGACCTGCTCTGCAGGGCCTCAGCAATGTCTACCAGCGTCTGGGACCTGCTCTGCAATGCCTCAGCAATGTCTACCAGCGTCTGGGACCTGCTCTGCAGGGCCTCAGCAATGTCTACCAGCATCTGGGACCTGCTCTGCAGGGCCTCAGCAATGTCCACCAGCATCTGGGACCTGCTCTGCAGGGCCTCAGCAATGTCCACCAGCATCTGGAACCTGCTCTGCAGGGCCTCAGCAATGTCCACCAGCTCCTGGGACCTGCTCTGCAGGGCCTCAGCAATGTCTACCAGCGTCTGGGACCTGCTCTGCAGGGCCTCAGCAATGTCTACCAGCGTCTGGGACCTGCTCTGCAGGGCCTCAGCAATGTCTACCAGCGTCTGGGACCTGCTCTGCAGGGCCTCAGCAATGTCCACCAGCTCCTGGGACCTGCTCTGCAGGGCCTCAGCAATGTCCACCAGCTCCTGGGACCTGCTCTGCAGGGCCTCAGCAATGTCCACCAGCGTCTGGGACCTGCTCTGCAGGGCCTCAGCAATGTCTACCAGCTCCTGGGACCTGCTCTGCAATGCCTCAGCAATGTCCACCAGCTCCTGGGACCTGCTCTGCAGGGCCTCAGCAATGTCTACCAGCGTCTGGGACCTGCTCTGCAGGGCCTCAGCAATGTCTACCAGCGTCTGGGACCTGCTCTGCAGGGCCTCAGCAATGTCCACCAGCGTCTGGGACCTGCTCTGCAGGGCCTCAGCAATGTCTACCAGCGTCTGGGACCAGCTCTGCAATGCCTCAGCAATGTCCACCAGCGTCTGGGACCTGCTCTGCAGGGCCTCAGCAATGTCTACCAGCATCTGGGACCTGCTCTGAAGGGCCTCAGCAATGTCTACCAGCGTCTGGGACCTGCTCTGCAGGGCCTCAGCAATGTCTACCAGCGTCTGGGACCTGCTCTGCAGGGCCTCAGCAATGTCCACCAGCTCCTGGGACCTGCTCTGCAAGGCCTCAGCAATGTCTACCAGCGTCTGGGACCTGCTCTGCAGGGCCTCAGCAATGTCCACCAGCATCTGGGACCTGCTCTGCAGGGCCTCAGCAATGTCTACCAGCGTCTGGGACCTGCTCTGCAGGGCCTCAGCAATGTCTACCAGCGTCTGGGACCTGCTCTGCAGGGCCTCAGCAATGTCTACCAGCGTCTGGGACCTGCTCTGCAGGGCCTCAGCAATGTCTACCAGCTCCTGGGACCTGCTCTGCAGGGCCTCAGCAATGTCCACCAGCGTCTGGGACCTGCTCTGCAGGGCCTCAGCAATGTCTACCAGCGTCTGGGACCTGCTCTGCAGGGCGTCAGCAATATCCACCAGCGTCTGGGACCTGCTCTGCAGGGCCTCAGCAATGTCTACGTGTCTGGGACCTGCTCTGCAGGGCCTCAGCAATGTCTACGTGTCTGGGACCTGCTCTGCAAGGCCTCAGCAATGTCCACCAGCATCTGGGACCTGCTCTGCAGGGCCTCAGCAATGTCTACCAGCTCCTGGGACCTGCTCTGCAGGGCCTCAGCAATGTCTACCAGCTTCTGGGACCTGCTCTGCAGGGCCTCAGCAATGTCTACCAGCGTCTGGGACCTGCTCTGCAGGGCCTCAGCAATGTCCACCAGCGTCTGGGACCTGCTCTGCAGGGCCTCAGCAATGTCTACCAGCTCCTGGGACCTGCTCTGCAGGGCCTCAGCAATGCCCACCAGCTCCTGGGACCTGCTCTGCAGTGCCTCAGCAATGTCTACCAGCGTCTGGGACCTGCTCTGCAGGGCCTCAGCAATGTCCACCAGCTCCTGGCACCTGCTCTGCAGGGCCTCAGCAATGCCCACCAGCTCCTGGGACCTGCTCTGCAGGGCCTCAGCAATGTCTACCAGCGTCTGGGACCTGCTCTGCAGGGCCTCAGCAATGTCTACCAGTGTCTGGGACCTGCTCTGCAGGGCCTCAGCAATGTCCACCAGCGTCTGGGACCTGCTCTGCAGGGCCTCAGCAATGTCCACCAGCGTCTGGGACCTGCTCTGCAATGCCTCAGCAATGTCCACCAGCGTCTGGGACCTGCTCTGCAGGGCCTCAGCAATGTCCACCAGCGTCTGGGACCTGCTCTGCAGGGCCTCAGCAATGTCTACCAGCTCCTGGGACCTGCTCTGCAGGGCCTCAGCAATGTCCACCAGCTCCTGGGACCTGCTCTGCAGGGCCTCAGCAATGTCTACCAGCTCCTGGGACCTGCTCTGCAGGGCCTCAGCAATGTCCACCAGCTCCTGGGACCTGCTCTGCAGGGCCTCAGCAATGTCTACCAGCTCCTGGGACCTGCTCTGCAGGGCCTCAGCAATGTCTACCAGCGTCTGGGACCTGCTCTGCAGGGCCTCAGCAATGTCTACCAGCGTCTGGGACCTGCTCTGCAGGGCCTCAGCAATGTCTACCAGCATCTGGGACCTGCTCTGCAAGGCCTCAGCAATGTCTACCAGCGTCTGGGACCTGCTCTGCAGGGCCTCAGCAATGTCCACCAGCTCCTGGCACCTGCTCTGCAGGGCCTCAGCAATGTCCACCAGCGTCTGGGACCTGCTCTGCAGGGCGTCAGCAATGTCTACCAGCGTCTGGGGCCTGCTCTGCAGGGCCTCAGCAATGTCTACCAGCTCCTGGGACCTGCTCTGCAGGGCCTCAGCAATGTCCACCAGCGTCTGGGACATGTCGTTCAGCGACTGGAGCACATTGTTGAGGCCCTCAGCCATGGCTGTCACTGACTGAGTCATGTCCTGAGCACACGGACGTTGTGCTCTGTTACCCAGCAGATCTCCGACTACTGATTCCCTTGGATGTTCCTGCCTCCACCTGATGTGCATCAGCGTCTATGTGGTGCTCATCAGATTGTGCTCCAGAAGCTGGTGGAAGGTGGGGATGATAGCTTGGCTGTCAGTGGGATGGCCCCGCCCCATCGGATGGGGATCCTTCGAGATCAGTGGTCCGTGACAAGGAAGGATCATTTGGTCTGACATGAACAACTCACATGAAACAGGTCATCTCGATGACGGGGCAGTGGATCCTCACATCTGCAATGCAGGCCAACCTTGTTGCCAGTGACCGCTCTGTCCTCAGTCAACCCTGCGATCTCCAGGGCCCGCTCCTCATAGGGGGTGAGGACTCTAATGTCTGTGACCCAACGCCCTTCTGTTATGGGCTAACGTCTCCTGAATGAAATGAAATGAAATGAAATGAAAATCGCTTATTGTCACGGGTAGGCTTCAAATGAAGTTACTGTGAAAAGCCCCTAGTCGCCACATTCCGGCGCCTGTTCGGGGAGGCTGTTACGAGAATCGAACCGTGCTGCTGGCCTGCTTTGTCTGCTTTCAAAGCCAGCGATTTAGCCCTGTGAATGAAGATAAGACATTGTGAGTCGCACCACTCCTGGGCATGGGTGGGTTGTGATGGTGGGTGCCAGGGTACACTGGGGCATTGGTGTGATACAATGCTGGTGGTGCGTGGGGGGTGCGAGGTGCCAGCCACTGACCTGTTGTGAGGGGGGGGGGGGTAGGCAGAGCCCAGGGGGTGGCAGGCAGGACCAAGCCAGGGACCGGTGTTAACTTGCCCTTGCGGCCCAGTGGAGGTCGTTAGCCTTCTTCCGACATTGGATAGCGGTCCTCCTTGTGACGCTTCCCGAACTGACAGCCGCTGCCACTGCCTCCCATGCAGCATTGGCGGCCCTGTGGCTGGCCCTCCGACCCCCTCAGGGGAACAGGATGTCCCGTCTCACCTCCACAGCGTCCAGCAGCCTGGCCATGTCAGCAGCGCCAAACGCGTGCCAGGTCCACATGGGGCAATGGGCATGTACTGACTGGAGTGTGCTTGGAGGGAGCATTTATGAACAACGCCCCCTTGTTAGTGGGGAGCTGTCAAGCGAGGTCCAGGTGAATGAGCTGACGGGATAGCCACTAAGTGCCGTTAAATACCGGCCACAGTCTCACCGGCTCGGCAGTCAGGAAGTACCCAGCAAGTCCTGCCCGCTATGGCACTAAGAACTATCCTGTTAAATCGCACCCATGGTAGCTAATATCACCTGTAGTAACCTGCACGCAAGTGTTTCTTGTGCAACCTGAGACAAAACAAACACTTTCCCAGTACTGGATGAAGACAGGGGAATGACTTCAAAACAACAGATAATAGAAGCCAATCTTGCTGGTAATTTGTTTTTTAAATTCTCGGTATATTATTTATCTTGCATCCCCCTTTCTCTAGCATGTGGCAGTGTTCCTGACGCAGATTTCTTGCGAAAGGACATTGTTCCGTTCTGAAGTTGTGGTCTGCTGTAGGTTTGAGGCTTTGCATTCAGCTGACAGAGGGCGAGCTCTGGCAAACCCTTAAAGACAAGTCCCAGGATTCTCAGCGAGGGAACCAGCCTCCAACATAAAATGTTGCAGACATTTCCAAATGCACAAAAGGGTATGGATAAATGGAATGACCTTCCTCTGAAATATGTAACTGTTAGACCTTTACATTAGATCAAATCCTGGAACTCCCTCCCTACCAGCACTGCGGGTGTGCCTACACCACAGGGACTGCAGCGGTTCAAGAAGGCTGCCCACCACCGCCTTCTCAAGGCCATCCAGAGATGGGCAATAAATGTTGGCTTAGCCAGCGGCATCCTTGGCCCCACCTTCCAGCAGCTTCTGGAGCACCATCTGGTGAGCAGCACACAGACACGGATGCACATAAACTTGAAAAAACTTAACAAACCAAATTTACTCCTGAGGTCTACTCTCCAGTAGATGTTCATTGCATCTTCATTAATTAGGCACCCTTGGGGCAGCACGGTGGCCTAGTGGTTAGCACAACCGCCTCACGGCGCTGAGGTCCCAGGTTCGATCCCGGCTCTGGGTCACTGTCCGTGTGGAGTTTGCACATTCTCCCCGTGTCTGCGTGGGTTTCGCCCCCACAACCCAAAAATGTGCAGAGTAGGTGGATTGGCCATGCTAAATTGCCCCTTAATTGGAAAAAATAATTGGATAATCTAAATTTAAAAAAAAAAATAAAAAAAATTAGGCACCCTTTACTGCTCCATCTGAGGTGGCCCAGGTTTCCAAATGGTTCCGGTTAAGAGGATAAATTGTGCACCACTTCCCACATCAACTCGCAAAACTTGGCTGTACTTCCGATAACAAGGGCCTATTACTCTCTCAGAGGCACAATTGTGATCACGCTTCATTTGTCATCACACTTGCCCCATGAGCTGTGCTCTGCAGAGAAAATTACGCAAACGGATTAAGTTGTGATCGCTAATCCTTTCGAAATGATCAGCCTTCAGCGTCCTGGTGATGGCTAAGAAAAAGAAACCGGTTTTTCCTTCAGCTGTTTTTGAGTGATGCCTTGTGTATCCCTGACATGCACATTTCAATTTTTAAACTGAAAGATGACTCCTGTGTTTACACAGATCATTAAAGCAAATTAGCTTTGTGTGGGCTGACAGGTTAGTACATTAAACAAGCTTTGTTGGGTTCATTAGTTTCCTGACTAGGAGACCCACTTCCAAATCCACCACTCAGTTATTTTTAGCAGGCAGGTGTTCCCTGGAAGAGAGGCAAGGTTAGACGTTTTGGTTCCTTCTTTCCAGTTGTCTGAGGGGAGGACAGTAAACCAGTCAAAATCCCTATTTGTGTCTCAATCAGGCATAGCTCTGACTGAATTATTTGCTTTGATCGCTATTCCTATGGAATGAGGAATTATTAACAAGCAGACAGGTGCATAATAACACAATCACTGGATTTGGGAAGCACTATATGAAAGGGTGGTGCACACAGATTCAGTAGTAGCCTGCTAAAGGGAATTTGGTAAAATACCTGAAGAAGACAATAATTGCAGGGATAAAGGCAAAGAGTCAGGGGGTGGGGCGAACCAGATTTCTCTTTGATAGAGATGACACAGACGATGGGCCAAATGGCCTCCTTCTGTGTTCTACGATTCCATGATTTGATGAAAAATTTGTTTCTCTACATTATCTCGTGAACACACTATTGATAACACACTCCAGAATGCTTTTCAATGAAATATATTCATGGGTTGCACATTAGGGAAGGGTGAATGGACCTCCCCCTGTCGCCCCTGGAAGGAAAGTCCGCTTTGCTCCACACCAGCCCGTCACATAGGCATATCGCGCTGCGGGTGGGCTAAACTGGCTGACAGTGGAACTTCTGCCCCTCACTGGTGTGCAAGCCCTGCCCTCAGGAGCTGCCAGCCAATTGGATAGACCAGCAGTTCCAGGGGTCCCAGCAGAGCCAAGATCTTATTAGTGGGTGTTGGCGAGACTGCGACCAGTCACAAGAAGGCAGCCCAACAGATCCCAAAGTGAAGTAATCCTGGCATATTGGGCAGAGGGGGTTTGGTCGGCTTAGGGAGGAGGGTGGGGGTGGCGAGGTGAGGAAAATAGGCGGATAGGAAGGGGGGAGTACTATCTTAAGGTGAAATGCCACCTAATGAGCAAAGGCCACCCCCCTGATGATAGTACCCCACTATCTTTCCGCCCTTTAGTCTGGTAACACTTATCCAGCTGCCCATACCCACTGCATTATGGCATGCGGTAGTGTATTATCACAGTCAATTGGCTTGTTAACAAGCTCCACTGACCCTTTATTATTTATTTAAATATGCCAATTTCAGCACCCGGCCACCTACCATGTTATGGAGGTAAGCTTGGGGTGGACGGGAAGGTGGAGGGCTGGGCAACCGCCATGTTTTATGTGCCTCCCCCCCCACCGAAAACATGCCCCCCCAGCCCACATGCGTAAGCAAGGTATTTACTCTCATCATTTCTTTGTGACTAACAGGGTTAAAGGTGGCGCAGCATCCATGACGAAACACGATTTTGGAAAGTGGCATCGTCGGAACAAATGCGACGGAGGCAAAGGAGTTGAGAGAAAGGGATGGAGTCCTTACAGGGTGTAGGGTGCAAAGAGCTGTAGTCCAGAAAGCTGTGGGAGTCAGTGGGCTTGTAGTGGATATTAGTAGATAGTCTATTGCCGGAAATGGAGACAGAAAGATCACGGAAGGGAAGGGAAGTGTCTGAGATGGACCAGGTGAAAGTGGTGGAGAGGTGGAAACTGGAAGCGAAGTTGATGAATTTTTCCAGGTCCGGGCGAGAGCAAGACATGGCACCAAAATAGTCATCAATGTATCGGTAAAGGAGTTGTGAGAGGTAATCCGGGGAGGCCTGGAAGAAGGAATGTTCCACATACCCCATAAAAAAGGCAAGCGTAGCTAGGACCCATGCGGGTACCCATTGCTATACCTTTGATTTGGAGAAAGTGGGATGAGTTAAAGGAGACGTTGTTGCGAGATAGAATGAGTTCAGCAAAGCAGAGGAGAGTGGTGGTGGATGGGAATTGTCCAGGCCTCTTTTCGAGAAAGAAGCAAAGAGTTCTTCGGCCATCCTGGTGTGGGATGGAGGTGTAGAGAGATTGCACATCCATGGTGAATAGAATGCGGTTAGGGCCCGTGAACTGGAAGCTGTCAATATGATGCAGTGCATCAGAGGAATCCCAGATGTAGGTGGGAAGGGAATAGACCAGAGGAGTGAGGATGAAGTCAAGATAAGAGGAAATAAGTTCGGTGGGGCAGGAGCATGCTAACACAATGGGCCTGCCGGGACAGTCCTTTTTGTGGATTTTGGGAAGTAGGTAAAAGCAGGCTGTCCGGGGTTGGGAGACTATGAGGTTGGAAGCCGTAAGGTATCCGGAGGAAAGGAGATCACTCCAGGAATGGAATCACAGATTGCTCATTAGTTTTTAAACGATAAGAAAAAAACATTTATTGAACATGAAAAGTTTGATGAGCAGACAATACTCCTTTACTAAACACCCCCCCCCCCCCCCCCCCCATTCACAAATGTATACTGTTTTCAAAGATAACACCCCACTCTGGAACCAAATGGCCAATGCCACTCAACACATCTTCTGTACATTTCTTCTTGTTTGGATTGGGTTGCATTTGTTTATTGTCAGGTATATTGAGATACAGTGAAAAGTATTTTTTTGTGTGCAATTCAAACAGATCATTTACTACATGAAAAGAAAAGAAAATATGTAATAGGGCAGCACAAGGTACAGAATATAAATACCTAGACATAGGCATTGGGTGAAGTATACAGGGGTGTAGTATTAATCAGGTCAGTCCATAAGAGGGTCATTTAGGAGTCTGGTAACAGCAGGGAAGAAGCTGTTTTTGAGTCTGTTTGTGTGTGTTCTCAGAATTCTGTATCTCCTGCCCGATGGAAGAAGTTGGAAGAATGAGTAAGCCGAGTGGGAGGAGTCTTTGATTATGCTGCCCACTTTCCCCAGGCAGTGGAGGTATAGATAGAGTTAGTGGATGGAAGGCGGGTTTGTGTGATGGACTGGGCGGTGTTCACGACTCTCTGAGGTTTCTTGCGGTCTTGGGCCGAGCAGTTGCCATACCAGGCTGTGATGCAGCCAGATAGGATGCTTTCTATGGTGCACCTGTAAATGCTGGTAAGAGTCAGTGTGGACATGCCAAATCTCCTTAGTTTCCTGAGGAAGTATAGGCGCTGTTATGCTTTTTTGGTGGGGGCATCGACATGGGTGGACCAGGACAGATTTTTGGTGTTGTACACACCTAGGAATTTTAAGTTGTCAACCATCTTCCACCTTGGCCTCGTTGATGCAGACAGCGTTGTGTACAGTCTTGAAATCCCCCCAGATGATTTTCACACTCCCAAAAAGGCGCACTTTAAAATCCTCTTACAAACAATGCTTTCTTTCAGCTGTTTTCATTAAGAATCCAGCTCCTGGTTTTCCACTATCCTTTCAAACAAATCTTCCGCTCCATTGTTTTGATCAGGAAACCAGCACCGAGTTTTTCACCTTTCCTTCTAGGCTTCCTTTAGCTTAAATGTTTTTACACAAACTCTGAGGTCCAGCCACCAGATTCCACAATTATTTCAAATAATGTCACAAAAACTCAAAAACTTTATAACTACTTCAGATATCGCTCTAGTCTTTCATGAGCCAACTTATTTTCAACTTCATCTGTGGCTTTACTTAACAGTACATTACTCTTGTTCCAGTTTCCTCTGTTCCTTTGCCTCAAACTTCTTGGAAACTTCTCTTCATTTCTCTAGTTTCTTTCACTAACTGTTCTTTAATTTTCCTCTGAAGATTCATTGTGTGCACCTACCTTAGTATGGATTTACTGCTTCCAGCAAAGCTGAGAGCTGTTCACTCTCTCACTTCCTAGCCCAAACTGCTATGAATCTAATGAAAACTACACTCAAAAAGCCTTACTATCCTAAAGGTGCCTCTGGCTGCTAAGCAACAGCTCATTATTTCTCCACATTAGAAGCACAGTTTGAACTTACCAAAATCCCCACACATACAATCACAATGTATCTAACCAGTTTTACTCCTCCGACACAGAAATACTAAATCAAACCCACTTAAGTCTATAACTGGGGTGGGATTCTCCGACCCCCCCACCGGGTCGGAGAATCGCTGGGGGCCGGCATGAATCCTGCCCCCGCCGTCTCCCGAAGTCTCTGGCACCAGAAATTCGGCTGGGGAGGGAATCGCGCCGCGCCTGTCGCGGGATCCCCCGGCGATTCTCCGGCCTGCGATGGGGCAAAGTCCCGCCGCTGTCATGCCGGTCCTGCCGGCGGGAATCAAACCACCTACCTTACCGGCGGGACCAGGCGGCGCGGGCGGGCTCCGGGGTCCTGGGGGTCCCCGGGGAGTGCCCCCACAGTGGTCTGGCCCGCGATCAGGGCCCACCGATCGGCGGGGGGGCCTGTGCCGTCGGGACACTCTTTACCTTCTGCGTTCGCCATAGTATTCACAATGGCGAACGCAGAAGTGACCCCCCCCCCTGCGCGTGCGCGGGGATGACCTCAGCAGCCGCTGACGCTCCGGCGCATGCGCGGACGTCCGCCGGCCGACGAAATCCCTTCGGCCCCGGCTGGTGTGGCGCCAAAGGCCGTTCCCGCTGGCCGGCAGGGCGCCAACCACTCCGGCGCGGGCCTAGCCCCTCAAGTTTAGGGCTTGGCCCCTAAAGGTGCGGAATTCGGCACTTTTGGGGCGGCCCGATGCCAGAGGTACGGTATACTTATCAATGAAACTTTACCAACTCCAAGCTTTCAAAGGATGATCAATCCAGGAGAAGTGGACAACAACTCCTTGCACCGACAGAGAAGCCATTACTGCCTCCAAGAAGTATTACACCATCCTGGGATTTCATCACCGAATCAGAGCCAGTACTAATTATGCTCAATACTCACCTGCCCCTGATGTTTATTGGAAACAATCTCCGCACTGATAGGATGCTCAACTATCCACAAAGATCTAAATCAGTTCTTCCACACTTGAGGTAGACAATGATGGTTCCCACAACACTTATAGGCTCAAAGGAAGTTGTCGGCCCACCTTAGCCAAGTTGTTGGAAATGACTCATTTGTCTACAGTTTACCAATAATGTGATACGAGTTAACTCCATTGGTTCCAGCTAATTACGGACATTGTCTTAAACTGAGGATAATCCCTTCCTTTAAGTTACTGTTCTTATCTTGATGTCTTTTCAGGAGTCCTATTCATTTAAAAAGACTCAACAATCAAAGACAGTGTGTGGAAAATGTCCAAGGCTGACGCTGTATCTCCATTTCAAGCACAGCCTTCCACCTCATGGCATATTCATACTCACTTGACCCCTGCTGGACGAATCGGGGTGGCTGTTCCCGTTCCTTGTGATAATGTTGATTTTTTTTTGTCTCCCCAGCTGTTACAGCAGTTTAATTATTTTTTTAAAATAAATTTAGAGTACCCAATTATTTTTTCCAATTAAGGGGCAATTTAGAGTGGCCAATCTACCTATCCTGCATATCTTTGGGTTGTAGGGGTGAAACCCACGCAGACACGGGGAGAATGTTCAAACTCCACATGGACAGTGACCCAGGGCCAGGATTCGAACCCGGGTCCTCAGCGCCGTAGGCAGCAATGCTACCCACTGTGCCACCGTGCTGCCCTCAGCAGTTTAACTATCTCATGAGAAATCATCTGTTGCTAATTAGTGATTGCTTTTTATTCATGCTTCCAGGTATTTTGTTGTAAAAGGTTAACAACATCGAAATGGCTTAGAATCATGGAGTCTGTGGTGATATGCATCACTGTAAATACACAAGGGGTTAATGTAGGTACACTGCAACTAAGTAAACACTAGAGGGAGCACCAGAGACATCATGACACACAGACATTCAACCAATAGGTCAGGAAGATAGGACACGACCAATGGGCAAGTCAACACACACCCAGAGGTGACACTACCACTCGGGGGCTACCCATACAAAAGGACAGGGCACACATGCTCTTTTTCTTTCCATAGGCGTCACGCAGAGAGACTGGGGCAGATCGGAAGTATCACATCCACCGCATGGATTAGAGCAGACTGGTTAGTTAGATTGAGTTACTATAGCAAGATCAGTAGGAGAGTCGAACTCAAGTCGGAGAATAGTTAACTGTTCAATAAATGTGTTAAACCCATCTCCAAGTCTGA